>NC_045441.1:770800-793054 GCF_002776525.5 Piliocolobus tephrosceles
CCCAGCTACTCGGGAGGCTGAGGCAGGAGAATGGCGTAAACCCAGGAGGCGGAGGTTGCAGTGAGCTGAGATCTGGCCACTGCACTCCAGCCTGGGCAACAGAGCCAGACTCCGTCTCAAAAAAAAAAAAAAAAAAAAAGTGCTGTATATACACAATGGAATACACTATTCAGTTCTTAAAAAAAAAAAAAAAAAAAGTCCTGTCATTTGAGACAACAAGGATGGAACTGGAGGACATTCTGTTTCTTGAAATAAGCCAGGAACAGAAAGTTAAACACCACATATGTTCTCATATGCAGAAGCTAAAAAAAAGTTGATTTCATAGAAGTCAAAAGTAGAACAGAGAATAGGAGGGTTGAAGGAAGAGTGGGGGATAGAGAGAGATTTGTTAAAGGATATGAAACTCGAGCCGGGCGCGGTGGCTCAAGCCTGTAATCCCAGCACTTTGGGAGGCCGAGGCGGGTGGATCACGAGGTCAGGAGATCGAGACCATCCTGGCTAACACGGTGAAACCCCGTCTTTACTAAAAAAATACAAAAAACTAGCCGGACGAGGTGGCGGGCGCCTATAGTCCCAGCTACTCGGGAGGCTGAGGCAGGAGAATGGCGTGAACCTGGGAGGTGGAGCTTGCAGTGAGCTGAGATCCGGCCACTGCACTCCAGCCTGGGGGACAGAGCGAGACTCCGCCTCAAAAAAAAAAAAAAAAAAAAAAAAAAGGATATGAAACTCCAGCTAGATAGGAAGAATCCATTCAAATCTTCCATAGCACTGTAGGATGGCTATCATTAACCATGATTATAGTTTAAATATCCAGGAAGATATTGACTGTTCCCAACACACAGAAGTGATAAATGTTTGAGATGATGAATTATGCTAATTACCCATTACTATACATTGTAATGTATCCAAACATTCCTATGTACCCCATACATATGTATGATTATTATGTGTCAAAAATAAAAGTATGAGTATGAGCCTTGCTCTCCGATAACTACACGTTTGGGGATTTGTTGTATGAAGTAAGAGTAACAGCAATAATAGTTAACATTTCTATATTGCTTGCTATGTTTTGGGCACAATTGAAAGCATTTGACATACATTAACTTACCTAACTCATTGAAATCCTGTGAAGTAGGTATCGTTATCAATTTTATAAATAAACTGAGGCACAGAAGATTAAGTAATTTGTCCAGTTTTAGTCTGTCTCTGTTACATCAAGAGATATGCATAAAAATATATGTAGAGGATTAGAAATTTTAAATCCATTTATATTCCCACAATAGAGGTTATTAAATAAGAGGAGATTGATATAATAGAATTCTATGAGGAGATAAAAAAGGCAGGTCTAGCCTTCTGTAATGCTAAACTCGTAAAAAGTAGATTCTATTTTAGTAAAAAGGATGTTAAATATACATATATTGAATGTAAATATTGTACATCTAAGCTAGAAAGCCATGCAATAGAATATTAATAGTAGTGATGAATTCTGGATATTGGGATTAAGGGTGATTTTATCTGTGCATATGTTTTTCTATTTTCCAGTGCTTTTTCATTGAGTACATCCTGCATTTGGGAAAGAAAGGTTATTTAAAATTGTTCTAAATAAAGTTATTGCATTTAATTCTGTTTTTGCCATTGTGTCAGTTAGGCAAGTGAAAATGCTGGATGTCAAGTTATCAGAATCTTCTCTGGAGCCCTTCCTCTGGGGGTTACACATATATATCCTGCCTGTCATTTGGCACAGTGATTTGTAAGTGACATGGTTTAAGGATTTGGACCCATAAGTTCATAGTTTCACCCTGCTTTCTTCTAGAGCTCCTGGATAAATTCCGTCCAGTTTCAATGCTTTATCTATATTCAGTTTGTCAACTTGGGTAAGAACATACTGTTCAGTTCTCTGTTTGCTCTATTGAGTCCTTGTATGGTTATCTTGTTAGTATAGTGCTAATGATAACAGACTGTGTGTAAAATCTCTCTGTACACAGCTGTCGAACTCTGCTGTGTTTGGTGGTGCAGACTATACCCTGAATCCTGTTAAAGAAAACGTTTGAGATCATAAAAGGATGTTTGGAAGTTTTATATAAATCTCTTACTTATATCGAAAGCAGTTGAAGCAAATAGTCTTAAAATATACTAGAGTTCTAATATATCTGACCTGCTTCCTTTACAACTCAGTTTGGCTATGGCAATCTCTCCAATCTTCTCCTTAATAAAAACTGAAACATGAAGTCTGCCCCTTTTTTTTAATCCCTGTTCAAGAGGGTATGTCGATACTTGAACCCGTTTACCAGCATTTAAAGAACCAGCTGCTGTTTGCATAGCATGTCTGAGATTGCATTTTGTCCTGTCAACCTTTTTGTTAGACCTTGCATAGCCATATTTGTGAGTGGATTAGTTTCCTGTTGTTGCCATAATAAACTACCACACATTGACCTGTTTAAAGCAACACTCATTTATCATTTCCCGGTTTTGTAGGTCAGAAGTCTAGGTAGGGTATGGCTGCACTAAGCCTGTGCTTAGTCTCACAAGGCCAAAATCAAGGTCCTGGTAGGGCTGTCTGTGTTCCTTTCTGGAATCTCTGAGGACGAATCTCCTTTCAAACTTACTCGAATTGCATGAGTTCAGTTTCTTTGATTGTCGGGTGGAAGCCTCCATCTTCTGCCGGCTCTTGGCCAGGGGCTGGTCTTTGCCCCCGGCGGCTGCTCACATCCCTTTGCATTTTCCATGTGACCCTGTCCAGCCACAGCAGCTTGAGTGCCATTCAAGGGAATCTTTTGCTTCCCTTCTGCTATGTCTTTCTGCTTTAAGAGATCATGTGATTAGATTGGGGCCAGCAAGGCAATCCAGAGTAAGCTCCCTACTACATTTGCAAAGTCCCTTTTGCTTTGTAAAGTAACAGATTCATGGGTTCCAGGGACCTGGAACAATGGACATCTTTTGGGGGCCACTCTGCCTACCACAGTGAGCCTGTTTGTTCTCATGTATACAAACATACTTTTTCTATGTGTTTAGCACTACAGTGGATACCCAGACCGTAAGCATCATAGTCCTGACACATGAGTTGGTGAAAAACTAACTGGGGGCCGGGGGCGGTGGCTCAAGCCTGTAATCCCAGCACTTTGGGAGGCCGAGATGGGCGGATCACGAGGTCAGGAGATCGAGACCATCCTGGCTAACACAGTGAAACCCCGTCTCTACTAAAAAATACAAAAAACGAGCCGGGCGAGGTGGCGGGCACCTATAGTCCCAGCTACTCGGGAGGCTGAGGCAGGAGAATGGTGTAAACCCGGGAGGCGGGGCTTGCAGTGAGCTGAGATCTGGCCACTGCACTCCAGCCTGGGCAACAGAGGGAGACTCCGTCTCAAGAAAAAAAAAGAAAAACTCACTGGGAAGTTGTGATAGTCACTTAAGTTAGTGTTTTAGGAGTTTAAAAGAAAGCAAAATTAGTGAAAATGGAAAATAGCGAAGGCTTTATAGAGGAGGAAGCCCATGAATTTTGCCCTTGAAGACTGCTATGGATTCGATAGTCTAAGGATTGAGGAGTTACAGAAGTGGGGGAAGAACTTAACTGACTTGAACAAACATGATGTAGGATTGGGCCTGATGTGTTTCATGTGACAGCAGAGAGACGATATTGATTAGGAGGAAGTAGTAAGAAATAATATATACAGTTGTCCAAGGTTTGGAGAGGCATGCAGTAGAATTCCAATTTGATTTCCTAAAAAGGGATTTTATTTCACTAAGATTTGAGTGAAATAGTAATATCGGAAACAAGTGTTTCGTAAAGATGAGTCTGGGGGTGATCTACAGGATGGAGAGAAGGTGGAGAAGGTGGAGGTTAGCCAGGTGAGCATGGGATACGGGGTTTGGGCCACCACCATCAGGTACCTTCTTATTTAGATCATCTTTTTTTTTTTTTTTTTTGGGGAGGAGTTTCGCTCTGTCGCCCAGGCTGGAGTGCAGTGGCGCCATCTCAGCTCACTACAAGCTCCGCCTCCTGGGTTCATGCCATTCTCCCGCCTCAGCCTCTCGAGCAGCTGGGATTACAGACGCCCACCACATGCCTGGCTATTTTTTGTATTTTTAGTAGAGACGGGGTTTCACCGTGTTAGCAAGGATGGTCTCGGTCTCCTGACCTCATGATCTGCCCGCCTTGGCCTCCCAAACTGCTGGGATTACAGGCATGAGCCACCACACCCGGCCTATATCATCTTAAATCTTGACTTCATAGGATTGTTACCATTTCAAAGCATAGGCTTTAAGTGGCTACTTCATTAACTTCTTCACTAAACCGTACTATATTTTGGTTTCATTGTATACAGTAACTTTTTGAGGCCCTGATGTTAATCAGAACGATGCATCTTTCTCCTCTGTCAGGCTTTCAGTGCTTCATGTACTTTTCAGAACTCCTTCAGGACAGAGAGAACTACTTTTTCTGTATGAATACGGAGAGCTAAAAATTCAGAAATCTAAACTGATTGTATGAGGATCACCCAGCATGTCAGTGTCTCTAGTAGAAGCAAAATTACAGTCTTTAATTCGGAGCCAATGCCCCATCACTGTGGCTACTCTTAGAGACAATTTAAGAGAATCTTTAGACCCACAGCTTAAAATAACTTATGTACGTGGCGTAAATAAATACTTGGGAGCTCCTTGCATGCGGGGTGTTTGTCTTGATTATCTTGGGTGCCCCTTCAGCTTATTTTGGGTCCTGGCTCATAGAAGGAACCCTGAGATGTGTCTTAAATCAGTGATTGATGATGGGGATAGTCTGGGCTGACCTTTGAAAGACTTCTTACTTCCTATACTCTTCAAAACTGCCAGAGGCTGGGGCGGACAGTTGACCAGCCTGGGGAGGTGCCATCCTAATCTGCAGAGATGCCATCCTAAATCACTGACCTATTCCAGCTTTCAGGTTCACAGAACTTTTTGAAAAACATGATCTTGTTTTAAAATTGTTTCCCTGTTGATCCATTTTGATGGGGGGGAGGGTGAGGTTTGCTATTCACATCGGTGAGTATGGCCAGCCTTTGTGGAGATCTGATTAGTTTGTTAAATTCAAAGTAGCATTTTAGACATGATTTCAGTAAAGGTTAGGGGCACTCTTTGGCTTTTAAATTGTATTTCAAAGTAAGAGTTCCCTAAGGGCTAGTTTGACTTATTTAATTAAACTGTACAGGACTTGGCTAATAGTTTTATAAAAACCCTCTTCAAGGCAAAGTTGTAATTTAATACAAAATGGTAAATTGGTAAACCTTTAACATTTGTATCATGAAACAGGTGATGTAACTAACTCAAGATTAAATAAATGGAAAAATGTAGGATTAGGTATCACCTTTGAATTAGAAATGGCAGTATTTGTATGTATTTGACAAAGCTTGAAGGAGCAAAATCTCATGGAAAGCATTATATGCAATTGACCTGAATGATGTAATGTTAAAGAACCACTGCAGAAGCATTTGCAAATCATAAATAAAAGAGCTCATTCTCAATTAACAGTTACAGATGTCTTTTCTGTGCAGGGAAGTGTGCTAGGGACTGCATCCTACAGATACAGTCTGTGCTGGCATAGGGCTTCTAACCTAGTGGAGGTGACATGCACAGACACAGGATGTAGTTTCCAAAGCAGTCTACCACGGGTCCAGCGAGAGCACGCAAACATTCTTAACACAGGGCAGGTTACCCCTGAGTACTAGATTAGTGGATGAAAGTGACCTTTCTACCCCTCTCTGCCTGGTGAACGGCTACTAAGCTTTCAATGTTAGCTAAAGTGCCTAAGACTCCTGTGGAAGGTCTTTTTCGACCCCATACAGCCTTTATTCTCTATGGTACTCAGTCTGCGTTGCTTTCCAAGCATTTGTGATACGTCAGTGGGCATAGTCTACCAGAATGAGTGTAGGACGGGGAAGTCTGGGACTTCCAGCCTCCCAGAGCAGGAGAAAAACTTATAACTGTCAGAAATCAGAATTAATTGATTAATAATAGCAAATATTAAGTAACAAATATTAAAGTTAATTTTTAAAAATATTCTACCCCCCCTTCCAGAGGGGAAGAGGAAGGATCATTTGAGGATAGGAGTTCAAGACCAGCATGGACAACATAGCAGAACCTCATCTCTACCCCCACCCCCTCCACAAAGAAAAAGCTGGGCGTGGTGACAGACACCTGTAGTCCCAGCGACTCAGGAGGCTGAGGTGGGAGAATCACTTGTGCCCACGAGTTTGAGGCTGCAGTGAGCTCTGATCACACCACTGCACTCCAGCCTGGACGACAGAGTCCCTGTCTTAAACAGAAAACACCCGGTGGAATGGATGAGATCACTATAGGAACAAATGTAGATAGAAAAGAGAAGAGGTCTTTTGACTGAAAACTGGGCCTCCAACATGTAGAGGTCTGGGCAATAAAGAGGAACAAGCAAAGGTGCCTGCAGTAGATGGAACAGCCAGAGCTGTGGGGAAACCAGGAGAATGTGGTGTCGGGGAATCTGTGGGAAGAAAGGTCCCTTGTGTGGAGCATGGCTTCTGAGTCAGCCAGAGGAGGCCTGACACCCGCATCCTGAATTTAACCATGTGGGTGTTACTGGTGCCATTGAAGAACAGTCTTGATGAAGTAGTGTGGATGAAAACCTGACCAGAGTGGATTCAGGAAGCAATGAAAAGATGAAAGGGGAGATCACAAAGATAGACGAGTTTTATGTGGGTTTTTGCTTTTTGGTTTTGGTAAGGAGGTAGAGAAAAAGTGACAGCTGGTGGAGGGAGAGAGGGGCTTTCAAGAGGCTTTGAAAAATGTAATGTGGTATTTGTGGACAGAGGGGAAAGTCAGTGGAGAGGGAAAGTTAGTGATAAGGAGAGGTAGGATAGAATTACCGGAATTATGTTCTTGATATGGTATCCAGTACATGCTTTGGTCTTAGATAGGAGCATGGCCGATTTATCTAAAGCACTAGGAGAGAAGGCAGAACATCCCGCATGGAGGCACATGGGTGGGAAGATGAGGAAGTGAGTGCTTGGGCAGGGACTCTTCTAATTGTATTTATTTTCCCAGAGAAGCAGGAGCAAGGTCATCAGCCAGAAAGTAAGGAAGAGGGAGGAGATGTGGGAGGCTCGCGGAAAGCAATATGCAATGCGAGGGCAGTGGAAATGGGAATAGACCATGCCAGTCATTGCCAGGCAGCAAGAAGTGCCTGCTGGAGGCTGTGATTATGCATTCAGAGGAAGACCAGTCAATACAGTTGTGTATTTTTTCCAGACACAGTCAGATGCCTGGGAGCAGAAATGAAGATCACGCTGTAAGAGAGTGGGATTACCATTGATCCCCGTGTCTCAGGTTCCACATGCACAGATTCAACCATTGTGGATCAAAAATACGTAGAAAAAAACCAATACAACAGTAGAAATAATGCAAATAAAAAACCATATATTTATATAGCATTTACATTGTATTAGGTATTGTAAGTAACCTAGAGAGGATTGGAAGTGTACAGGAGGATGTGCACGGATCATTTGTAAATACTATACCGTTTTCTATCAGGGACTTGAGCATCTGTGAGGATGTGGGTATTCTTGGTGGGCCCTAGAACCAATACCCGTGGATCCTGAGGGATGACTGTATGTCTGTACATGATGATGGGCATCTCTCCATGGATTTAAGCCACTAGGAGTGGGTTTGGGGAGCGTCAGCTCATTTTCTGCCTGTTTATCTGGCAGACACAGATTGGGTAGTTTTCTCACTTCTCTTACGGAAAATCCTCTTTGCTCCTGAGGTTGTTTGACTCAGTGTCTCCGTTTTCTTGTGTCTGGGAGGTTGATGGCATAGTACATTTACTTCCCAAGTAGTCTGTGAGTGTGGTTGGTTGGTTAAGGTGGCTGAACTGAACTCGGCATCTCCCAGCACCACCAACCTGGAAAGTGTTTTTGGTAGGTGCTGTGTGTACAATATCCTTCTGATTGCAAAGGCCTCTACTCTGGCATTAGGTCGGGATTAATTCCTGGCAGGTCTTTTTTTTGTCTTAGAGCCCCATTTCTAACGAAGGGATTAATTTGGACAGGTGATACCAACTTGCAAGCCGTATTTGGAGTTGATTTTCCAAATGACTTCCCCCAAATGCCCTATTATTTCCTGTCTCCATTGTAAAATATTTATTCTTCCTGGAATTCTCTAACTCCCTGTTCTTTGAGAAATAAAAAAATATATCAATTTTAATGTAATAATTTGTCTTACATAATTTTGTTACTTAAATATGATTCACATTTTACCAAGGACTTAAAATTTGGATAGGAATAGAGATTGAGATCATATAGCTCTACTCTCAAACAATTCACACTGTGGGCCAGCCACAGTGGCTCATGCCTGTAATCTCAGCACTTTGGGAGGTTGAGGCAGGTGGAATTACCTGAGGTCGGGAGTTCGAGACTAGCCTAACCAACATGGAGTAACCCTGTCTTTACTGAAGGTACAAAATTAGCCAGGCATGGTGGTACATGCCTGTAATCCCAGATACTGGGGAGGCTGAGGCAGGAGAATTTCTTGAACCCTGGAGGCAGAGGTTGCAGTGAGCCGAAATCGCACCACTGAACTCCAGCCTCGGCGACAGAGTGAGACTCTGTCTCAAAAAAAGAAAAAAACATTCACACTGTGGCCTTCAGAGGATATCTTTCTACTGTCCAGTTTTCCATAGAATTTACCATGGATTTTTTATTAGGATACCTATTTTACTGTAAACTGGCAATATTTTTCACACATTGGAGATAATTTTTAAAGTTCTTTGTCTATGATATGTTATAACTTCCATTTAATAATCATTGTTTTTAGATTGGAATTGTATCAGCTCCCTTTCTATAGCATATAGTTTTCATATATAAAGTAATGTGAGTATATATATTATGTGTGTGCATGTGTGTCTTGAATTTTTTTCATTGTTTGCCGATAGTTTGCTGGAATTCTATTTTTAGTTATGTTTTTTCTCCATCACTTTGCTTGGGAACGCTGGATGAAGTGGTTACTTTCATTTCTCTTTTTTACCATCATGATTGTTTCCTGCAGTCCCATTTATTTTTGTCAAGTTTTTCCTCATGCCATCAATCTGTCTCATTTGTGTTATCGGTTCTGTTTCTTTTTCTTTTTTCACAGCTGCGAAGAGCCACGGATGGTCTTTTATTTGGTTGGTTTTCATTCCTGATGCATATACAAACCACTAGAGTATGCATTTTTGAATCTTATATATATCTTCCAGATTTAGCTTTATATTATGAAGATATTTGTCATTTGGGCAGCTCAGAAAGGCTTTTTCCTTGAGACACTCTCTGCTTACCTTTTATAATGTTCAGACAGCAGGTTGTCAGTTAACTGGCTATAAATCTACCTTCAGCTTCAGTGTGCTATAATTATATAAGTTCTATTGTTAATGACGCATTTCTGGTTTGGTCTGCTCTTGATGGTGCTAGTGGTCACCAGCCCTGCTATTTTGGCATTCATAGTGAGCACATATCTTCTGATAATTATATTTCGTTTTTATAAAAGGTTTTATGTACACATTTCTTTTAATGTGTCAGTATAGCAAATATTTTCCGAATGTCCACAATGTCTGAGGCACTGTTGTAAGCAATGGGAATGCTATGGTAAATAAGATGCCATATACAAATTACATTCTAGTGTGGGAGAGAGACAGCAAGTAAGAAGGACACTTGATGGAGCTGCAGAGAATACTGAGTACTGTGAGGAACATGAAGCGGGCTGTGAACGTGGAAATGAAGGCATGTGCTGTGGTCATGGAAGGCCTTTTGGGAGAGGTGACTTTCAAGCAGAAACCTGATTGACATGATACCATGAAGGGCAGTGTAGGGAAGGGAGCAGCAAGTCAAGAGACCCTGAGGCTGGAGTGTCTCAGGGCCAGCAAGAAGGTCAGAGTGCTTGGATGATAGTTGGCTAGGGGGGTGAGTGGTAGGAGGTGAGGCTGGATCATAGCCAGTTAGAGGGTGAGTGGCAGGAGATGCCGTTGGATGATAGTCAGCTAGAGGGTGAGTGGTGGGAGGTGAGGTTGTATCATAGCCAGCTGGGGGTGAATGGTAGGAGGTAAGGTTAGATGACAGGTAGGGGGTGAGTGGTGGAAGGTGAGGTTGGATCATAGCCAGCTAGGGGGGTGAATGGTAGGAGGTCAGGTTGGATGACAGTCAGCTAGGGGGTGAGTGGTGGGAGATGAGGCTGGGTGTCAGTTAGCTAGGGGTTGAGTGGTGGGAGGTAATGTTGGATGATAGCTGCGGGCGAGTGGTGGGAAGTGAGACTTGGGTGTCAGTCAGCTTAGCGGGTGAGTGGTGGGAGATAAGGCTGCAAAGGTAGCAGGGGTGATCCAGGAGCCTAGGGTGTGAGAAAGTGTTTAGATTTTATTGATTTTATTTTAGGTATAAGAGAAGGCCATGGAGGATTTTGAATAGGATTGGGCTGTAAGCATGTTTGCATTTATTTAAAAAAAGATTACTCTGCTTCCTGTCTGGAGAATCGACCATAGCATTGCAAGAGAGAGCATGTAGGAGATTCTCAACAATCTTTGTAAGTGATGAAGGCAGCTTGGACTGTAGGATCACCCTGAAGATGGTGAAAAGTGGCAGGGCTTGGGTTTTATTTTGAAGGCAGAATACACAGGACTTGATAATCGATCAGATCTGCAGAATGAAGGAAAGAGGTGAACCCTACATTCTGCCCTGAGCAGTGGGCTGAATTGTGGTATTTATCAAAAAATGGAAGGCTCAGAGAGAGGTAGGTTTGGGGCTGAAAGCTCCATTTGGGCTTTTTATGGGCTCTTCCTGATCTCCTTCTCTCCTCTTGCTTTTGAGGTATTACCAGCTACAGGGGCTGAAGAAGGAGCAGTCAGGCTAGGGTTTAAAGGGACACTGGGACTGAGCTAGGGAGGTAGCTAGCATGGGAGGTAAATTGGTTATATTCACGGGATTGAACAAATAAGTAAATATATTGAGGGTAAAGGGAACTAGGTTTATCATCTACAGATAAGGGATTTATCAATGTGGAAAGGGGAAAGATTAAAAAGAACCTTGAGGTGTTAGACTAGAATTGAAAGTAGTAATGTAAATGCGTGGTTTTGGAAACATGTATGTGTAGGTGATAATATAGAGACACACTCATATACACGCTCAGAAGGCCTAGGAACAGTTGATCACCTATCAGCAGTGAGTTTGCCAGCTGCCTTGATTCTGGTTTGTAAATTCCATTCTCTACTATAAAAGGGAAGGGAACCAAGGCTCCTTGAAGGAATAGTTAATTCCAAGATACATACAAAATGACCTTGGAAAACATGTCTGTGCTAGGAAGTAAGGAAGCACTCAGAATGCTGAGAGCATTTCAAGTTACAGGTCCCAGCTTGAAGGAACTCTCACTGGCCAAATGTTAGACAGTTGGAGCAAGGGAGTAAATGATGGTGATAGATATACATTAAATAAATGGGAGAGAAGCAAAGTTTTGTTGTTTTTGTTTACAGTAGAATGGCTGATAAACGAAGGAATGATGGAGTTAAAAAAATCGCCATTTGGCAACCACTGTGGTGATGGTTGATTCAAGTGGTAGTTGTTATTAGATGCTAACATTGGTGTGAGGATGTTACATGAGGAACAGAATATTGATGTAGTCTTGAGATATCTCCCCCAAAATATGCATTAATTACTGAGGGAGAGCTGGTGACCAGGTGATCGAGGGTTGTGCTGTGCTCACATCACATGCCTCCCAAGGAGAAATACTGGGAAGAACACCGCATTCTTGCTGACAAACTTGTATTCATGATGACATCCCAGCCTGAGTCTGGGTACGAGGAAACACTGACAGACTCTGGTTAGGGGACGTGGTAGAGGGGGACAGGCCTGAACTCTTATTATTATGTGATAAATACGTTTGTGGATAAAATTCTGTATTTAAGAGTATTCCTTAGAATTCTAAGAATGTAGTAACTAGATCAAAGAACAAGAATTTTTTTGTTTTATTTATTTATTTTATTATACTTTAAGTTCTAGGGTATATGTGCACAACGTGCAGGTTTGTTACATATGTATACATGTGCCATGTTGGTGTGCTGCACCCATCAACTCGTCAGCACCCTTCAACTCGTCATTTACATCAGGTATAACTCCCAATGCAATCCCTCCCCCCTCCCCCCTCCCCACAATAGGCCCCAGTGTGTGATGTTCCCCTTCCCATGTCCAGGTGATCTCAATAAGAACAAGAAATTTTAAAGACTCTCAACAAGTATAGTCCAGTTATATCTCCAAACCGAGCACCAATTTACATTCACACTAGTCATATATAAAAAGGACCCATTATATTAGTTCAAAGTAGCAGCAGGTTTATTTGCATACATTTTAAAATAAAGATACAATAAACCATAGAGCCTTAGAAATGACCCATTTCAACTTGCCTAAGAGCAGGAATTAGATACTTCTGAAGCAAGAATGTCGTCTGTGGTATCCTTCACGGATATTCTTCCCAACCCCACGTGAACATTTTCAGTGAAAGTTTATGGATTTTATGTGTTTCACAGTGGCTAAATGATTATTAAAATTTTAGGGCTTCCCAAATTACTAAAGAAAAATTTGTCTTTTATAATGTTATTAACCTATGTGGTAACCTACAGAAAACATCTAGGGATAATGGGTTCTCAAAAATGTAAGGAATTGATAGAACTTAAAAATTCAGGCTTTATAAACGAAAAATATATTGATAGAATGAACAGCAGAAGGAGTAACTAGCATTTCTGTGGTTTATTTGTGATACTATTAAAAATACTTATTTTCAAATAGAGAGGCATGTTAAGTATACTATGTATTAATATTTCAAAACTACTGTGAATATGAAGTTAGCTTATGTACATAAATAAGGAAAATGTAGGCCAAGGTGGCTGAATGCGAACGGAGAGTATCAGCATTCATTGACCTCATGAGGAGTTACTAGTGAGTCTTTGAATTCTATCTGTGAAACAATTTGTGCAATAACATATTTTCTGAAAGAATTAATCACTTGTCTTATTTCCCTATGTATAAAAACATTGTCCACAACTATCCATAGATCAAGTCTAAATATCATTAAAATTTGTTTTGCAATGAGAAGTCTTTATTGTATAGTTGATAACGTCTGTTGAATTTTCGTTGATTTGGAAATGATGTGGCTTGTGTTTGGAATTAAGCTATTAGAATATTCTACCAACATAACTCTGCTTCATATACCAGTGAAGAGATCGTCATTCATTTAAGAGTCTTACAAGATTTGACTAATACGAACTCTGCTTTGAATTTTGGATATGTTCCTGATTGTCAGACCAAAATACCACCCTCAAACTACATAGGGTTTGCAGTTGATCTTCAGTGTGGAACTTTTGATAAGTTCACAATTTTTTTTTTTTTTTTTTTTTGATAGGGAGTCTCTCTGTCACCCAGGTTGGAGTGCTGTGGTGCGATCTCGGCTCACTGCAAGCTCCGCCTCCCGGGTTTCTGCCATTCTCCTGCCTCAGCCTCCCGAGTAGCTGGGATTACAGGTGCCTGCCACCTCGCTCAGCTAATTTTTTCTGTATTTTTAGTAGAGACAGGGTTTCACTGTGTTAGCCAGGATGGTCTCCATCTCGTGACCTCGTGATCCGCCCGCCTCGGCCTCCCAAAGTGCTGGGATGACAGGCTTGAGCCACCGCGCCCGGCAAGTTCACATTTTTACTTGATCACATCCAGCATATCTGGGGTTGATCTTTATCTGTACCCTATGCTAATGCTCCATGTAAGTGCTTTATTTACCCTTGGTTTTGTATTGCAATGTTCCTGCCTGTTTTGACTTAGGTTACTTAGTAGTAAGAAATATGACAGACATTATCTTCATTTGAATAATAAGCATTTGAAATTTTAAAGTTTTTATTTTCTTAAATTTTGAATAACTGAATTTAAGCTAGCTGCAATGTCCTTTGGACTTTTTCGGTGAGACCCCAATTTTCCCAGCCATATTCTGAGTCCAGCCAGTAGAGAATGTAGTTTGGTTAGAACATAGTGTGTAAGTAATTAAATTTGTCTCTCTAAGTATGTCTCAGATGGTCAAAAATAAGTGATATAACATATTCATTATTTGCTATCAGCCATACTATTTTCTCCCACATTAGTGTAGGTTATTGATTCCATTATCTATTTTTGTCGCCTCACCTAGGTAATGACAGTAAAGTGATACATGGGAGAATTTATTCTTAGAAAAGGAATGATTTTGGTTTACTATTTATGATGTTTATCTGAACGATGTAAAGTGTTACAGAGTCATATTTTAAATATACAAGGAGTTCATAAGGAATATTTTGTGGTTCAGGTAAAAATAAGCTGTCTAGAAATTAAGTAGACTTTTGTTTTAAACTTGATTCATTTATTTGTACTAAAGTAGCAGATTCAGTAACACCCCATTTATCTGGTCAATTTCCAGAATAAGATGGAATTTTCCAGGTAACTGATCATAAATTAGTTTTCCAGGTAACTGAATCTTAAACCTTCAAGGACTGAAATCCTATAAATTTAACTATTTTTGATGGAAATTTTTATAGAACATACTTTCTACCTTCTTACTTTTCTGTATCTTTTTAATCAGAGGATACTCAATGCAATTTGATCTGTTTTCTGGCTCAGAACTACTGTTTTTTCCACCTCCAGTACCTCTTCTTTCTCCCTTAACGATTTTGCTTTTTATTCCCCATGGCTTGTGAACCCAAAGTTGTTAGAAATTATTTCTGGTAAGCCAGGATCCAGGGAGGGTCGGAGTGAGGGTGTAAGGAAGAACGTGTATTCTTTAGTGTTGTTCGTTTTTTTTTGTTGTGTCAGGCATTCACATCTTCCCACATTGGCTCTGGCTTTGGTGCTTTGCTCTGGAATGCTGCTTAATGGGAGGTCACTGACTCATGGTGTGCTAGGTCTCACCTGGTAGCTTTGCCTTCTCTTCATGTTTGAGTCAGTTGAGCCCTAAGAGTATCATGGGAATCACTCAAGCTCACACACACTAAATAGTGATGGAACCCTGGTTTTAAGACCCAAGTCTTCTGTCTCCAAGTCTAATGTTTTCCTACTATAACTGTCATGTTAACTCCAGATCACTGTTAGGAACATAGTTAGTAGTCTTGATAGATAAAAAAGGCTGTGTTCTTTCTTAGGGGGATTCTTGCCTCTCACTTTCTTACCTATGTTGGAAACTAGAGTCAGCCTAGACTCCTCTGCACTCTGCATTCAAAGGGTGACTAAAGCCTTGTCTAGTTTACAGCCTATGCAACTTCTAGCATGTTACCTACTCTGTGTTCTTGTCACTTGGCCCTGTTTCAGGCCCTTGTCGTCTTTAGCCCTCTTTCCCTCCTTGTTCTGCTCCCTGCCTCTGGACTCATTCTTACCACGCATTTGGCCAGTGTCAGCACTCAGAAAAAAAGCAAAAATGTAGTGGAGAGGGAGAGACTGTATAAACATGAACAGCTGAAGGACAGAAAATAAGTACCAATGAGTAGAAAAATCAAAATAGTCCAATTTTTCTATCAAATTCTGCGTGTATTAGATCAGAAAGAAAATGATTCCAGCACTACAGCCAACCTAAACCATGTGACTCAGGTAGAGTTTGGTACAGTGCAAACCCTGAGTGCATGCGGTGTGTAACGGAGACATCTCTGTTATCACTGTCTGAAGATTCATGTCACTGCTGATAAGACTCTGATTAGAATCCTATTTCCAGCAAGTGGCAATGCTGAATGAACAGTACTGACAAGGCTGAAGGATGTGAGCTCTACTAAGTGAATTGAAAAGTTGGGTAAAAGGACCCATTGATAAAGACGAGAGGAAGCTGATTCCTCAGACTTGGAAAGACCAAGGGAGGACTTCCATTTGCCTTCAGAATACATGGATTTTATTATTCTGATGGTGCCACCAAAATAAATCCTGTGTGTTCTCCAGGCAGTGAGGGCTTATGTTATAGGCAGTGTTTTAAATGTAAATATTTTTATTTTGGTCAACCGACTGTGTTTACAATATGAAATCAGTTATCCCTATCAGTCTATAATGAGAACTGGCAGTACTGGGTACTCTGTTTATCCTTAAAATGTGGAAATTCGTGTTCTGGGAAATTTTTTTGGTATTACTTCTTTGATAACTTTCTTCTCTTTTTGTCTTTTAATCTCTTTTCAGAACTCTCACTAGTTTCCTGTTGAATTTGCTGGATTGATCTTCCTGTTTTCATCTGTTTTTCTTTCATCCATCTCTTTGGCTGCTCCCCCACAACCCTCCTTCCTTGTTTCACAATAATTTTTTCTTAGTTATGTGAAGATACTCAATTTTTTTCTTTTTGCTTTCTTTGTTGCCTGTTTCATCTTGCTTCCATTTATTTGAAAAAATGTATTTTATTGTAAAAACACTTAACATGAGAGCTACGCTTTTAGCAGATTTTTTTAGGTGGACAATACAGTATTGTGAATATATTCACAATGCAGTACAGCAGATCTCTGGAACTTCCTCATCTTGCTTTATTTGAACTTTTTACATTTTGATTAGCAAATCCCTGCATTTACCCTCCCTGTCCCACATTGTTCTATTCTCTGCTTCTATGAGTTTGACTATTGTAGGAAGCTCATCAAAGTGAAATCATGCAGGATTTGTTCTCTTTGACTAGGTTATTTATCTCCTTTAGCATAAATCTCAACCATCTTGTCACATATTGCAGTAGTTCCCTCTTTTTTTTTTTAAGTTAATATTCCATTATATGTATATATTACATTTTCTTTATCCATTCATCTGTCACTGGGAATTTAGGTGCTTCCGTGTCTTGGCTATTGTGGATAATGCTGCAGTGAACATGGGAGTACAGATGTCTCTTTGACCTCTCAATTTCAGTTCCTTTGGGTACATATCTGGAAGTGAGATGGCTGGATCATGTAATAATTGTATTTTTAATTTTCTGAGAAAACTCCATACTGTCTTCCATAATGGTTGTATAGTTTTGCATTCTTAGAAACAATATGTAGCGTTCAGATTTCTCCACATCCTCACCAGCAGTTGTCCTTTTTTTTTTTTGGTAGTCCCATCTCAACAGGTGTGAGGTGGTGTTGCACTGTGGCTTGGCTTTGCATGTTCCTGCTTCCTTTTTTATTTCTCTTGGTCTCTGCCTTTCACATTGGACGCTTTCCTCAGTTGTTTGTGATACAGGAGTTAAGAAATTACTTAGGTAGATAGTGAGGGTATGGAAGTCCTTGGTAAGGTTTTCTGTTTAATGAAAAGCAGCCCCAAATCATTTTCCTTTCTAACAAAAAAATCTGTGAAATCAAGCTGGATGTAGATGCAGACATAGATGCCGGCAGTTGTGCCAATCATGTTCAAAATGGTGGCCCCATTTTCCCTTCTCCTTATCAGCCACACGTACAGTAAGGAGCAGACAAGACAGCACCAGTCAATGGGAGAGCTCATTTGCATAGTAAGATTAGGATGGGCTTTGTAAGTGTCATGCCTGATCGAACCAATCTGTTAGCCCTATGTAAATCAGACACCACCTCCTCAAACGTGACTATAAAATCCAGCGCATCTGCCACCTGCTGGTCCTTTCTGCTTGGAGACCCCTCTGTCGATAGAGAGAGCTGCTTCTCTTTCTCATCTCTTCTGCCTATTAAACCTCTGCTCCTAAATGCTTCGTGTGTCTGTGTCCTAAATTTTTCTGGCACATGATGATGAACCGCAGAGTATATACCCCAGATAACGTAGCTGCTTCATCTGTTGGTAAGTGGTTGCCCCTTCATAAACTTCTTACACGTGGATGTGACTGATACGCCTTTTTGTAGGGTGATCCATCTTATCTTAGTGGAGTTCTTCAGCTCTGAGTGTGTATATAGTTATTTCCTGATACATTAGGTTCTCCAATTTACCTGGCAAAACTAGAAATCTGTTTAAATTAAGGATGAGAAAGTCTTAAATTCTAGGAACATTAGACATTGCAGTGAATTCTCATGGAATTATAACTTCTGAAAGCTTATTAATTATTTTTGTTTTTAACTATTAATGTTCCCTGTTTGTGATATTTTTGGTGTGGGAGATTTTGTTGGAAGAATTGGGACCAGAGTTCTCGTCCTTTTTGGGATGGGGAGAGGGGTGTTTCAAGAGCGTTATACTTCTGCTTCCCCTGAGTTCACCGTAATTTAGGAGCTAAAGTGGTTTAAACCAACACATTACAGCCTATGTGTTCTTCTTCTGGTAGAATTACTAGCCCCTTATGTGCTCAAGAACTCCTACTGAGTGATACTTCATTACTGTGATCCTTAATTAGGATGAAATAATGGGTGCTTTTCTTCATTCTCATAAACTTAGTTGTTGTGAAACCATTTTATATAAAAAATAATTTAAATGTTTTAAATTCAAGTAAAAAGTACGCAGATAATGCAGAGAAAGTTCAGTGTATTCATCGAAAGACCAGTGGTGGATATTTTCTCAAAATCGTTTTACCAGGAGATGCTGAGGGTCATGTGAAGTGAGAAAAAATGCATTTAGCCTTATGGTTTAAATTCATAAAATGTATCAACTTATTTCAGAACTATCGAAGCTAATAAAATTAAAAAGCTTACCCTTTAATTTTTATTAGTGTGATTGTATTAAGTGTGGTTGGTTTCTTTTATTACATTGAAACAAAAGAAAACCGTTGGCCAGGCGCGGTGGCTTATCCCTGTAATCCCAGCACTTTGGGAGGTGAGGTGGGCGGATCGCCTGAGGTCAGGAGTTCGAGACCAGCCTAGCCAACATGGTGAAACCCCGTCTCTACTTAAAATTACAAAAAATTAGCTGGGCGTGGTGGTACGCACCTGTAATCCCAGCTACTTGGGAGGTTGAGGCAGGAGAATCGCTTGATCCTGAGAGGTGGAGGTTTCAGTGAGCCGAGATCGGGCCATTGTACTCCAGCCTGGGGGACAAGAGCGAAGTTCAAAAAAAAAAGAAAAAGAAAACTGTTAGGCTGTAAAGAGTCCCTTTGTTTATCTGTTAGCTTAATTTAAAAGTAAAACGTATATTATTTAATTATATGCATTAATGTTGAATGTTGCCTTCATAAGTTTATAGCTCTTATCCCTAATGGCAACAACGTCTGATTACTTTGCACCATATGACTGCAGTGTGGTGTATGGAAAGAAAGCTGGCCGGGGACCCAGCCAGGCTCAGTCATACTATTCTTCAGTGGTGTGACCTTACACAGGCTTCTTTTTTTTTTTTTTTTTCTTTTTTTTTGAGAGGGAGTCTCGCTCTGTCGCCCAGGCTGGAGTGCAGTAGCCAGATCTCAGCTCACTGCAAGCTCCGCCTCCCAGGTTTATGCCATTCTCTTGCCTCAGCCTCCTGAGTAGCTGGGACTACAGGTGTCCGCCACCTCGCTCGGCTAGTTTTTTGTATTTTTTAGTAGAGACGGGGTTTCACCGTGTTCTCCAGGATGGTCTCGATCTCCCGACCTCGTGATCCGCCCGTCTTGGCCTCCCAAAGTGCCAGGATTACAGGCTTGAGCCACCGTGCCCGGCCTACACAGGCTTCTTAACTTCTTCGCTTGAAAGTTTTCTCAGCTGTAAAGCACCGGCCTTCTGTAACACGGTCCCTTAGCATCCTTCTATGTGTATTATTCCCTCATTGTATGACAAGTTATGTCTATATTGGTCATTCTTTTTCAGTTAGTAAACAAATTAAATGTTTTCTGTGTATGTGTATGCATATCGACATACACAATATGGTTAAAAATACATAAACACATGTAGCTAAAACACCACCTACACTCAAAATAGATTTAAGCTACATTTGCTAATGGATCCTCATAAGTTCTTGCAGATATTCTCATCCATGTGTCAATATTTGCACATAAATCATTATCCAGGCACTATTTCATTTTTTTCTCACATCTTAAAAATACTTTTATGCAAACATATTCCTGAACATATTTATTACTAGTCAATATCTGGTACTATAATTTATAAATTAATAAGAAATTTAAATTTTTATTTTTTACCTTTTTTCTTACATCTTAATTCCTCCCCTGCATGTTTGACTTATGCTCGCAGAATAATTTAAAAAAATCTATGCATAGGGCTGGGCTCGGTGGCTCATGCCTGTAATCTTAGCACTTTGGGAGGCTAAGGTGGACAGATCACTTGAGGCCAGGAGTTGAGAACAGCCTGGCCAACTTGATGAAATCCCGTTTCTACTTAAAAGAAACAAAACAAGAGAACACACACACACACACACACACACACACACACACACAAATTAAAATTAGCCGGGCGTGGTTGCTCACCCTTGTGATCCCAGCTACTTAGGAGGCTGAGGCACAAGAATTGCTTGAATGTGGAAGATGGAGGTTTCAGTGAGCTGAAATTGTTTTGCTGCATTCCAGCCTGGGCAACAGAGTGGGACTCTGTCTCGGAAAAAAAAAAAAAAAAACCTGTGCATAGAAAAATGTCTGAAAGTAAATAAAGCAAATTTTAACAATACTTGTATTGGTTAGAATTTGAAGTGATTTTTCTGTGTATTTAATATTTTTAACAATTGATATTTATTGGGGAAAATCCATTGTAATAAAAGTACCATGCAAAAATTATGAAGTAATTATGAATCAGTAGTTGTTTAATTTAATTATAAAACTATATTCTTTATTGACTATTACATCACAGATCATTAAAAATATTTTATTTTTTAATCTCTATTTTTTTAATTGAAGTATAATTTACACATAATAAAATGCACAGATTTTAACTATACCCTCTGAGTCTTTTACCCACTGTACTTAAAATATAAAACATTCCAGTAATCTCATAAAATTCCCTCAAATCCCTGTTATCCCTCTTAAATCAGTCTGTTCCCTCTACGCAGACAACCACCGATCTGATACCTATCATCATGGATTAGTGTTTTCTGTTTAGAACGTTGAATAAATGGAACTATGCACTCTTTTGTGTCTGACTATCCCATTATCCATTTGATCACTGCTTACAGATCTTATGAGTATCTTAAAATACCCAATACTCTTCTTTTCTTAATGTCTACGTAACTGGCCCTAAGTCACACAGCTGGGAAGTGCTAGAGCCAGGGCTGGGCCTCAGGTCTGTGTGCCCCTGAGCTCTTTCCCCTCATCCTGTGTGTGCCGCTTTCCAAGGTCCCCGACAGGAAATCCACTTGCTGGGGAGGGCGAAGTTGGACTGTAAATCACTTTGACTGTCACTCTGAGGGATTTGTTTCTTATTCCTCATATATAGATTCTCTATTGTGGCACCATGACTCTTTGGGGTTGAAAAGAATAACAAACTGTAAGCTTGTTTTAATAAACAATCCAGTTTTTCTTCAGTGAGTATTCATCAGGCAGCAGCTGTGAGTCAGATACTGTTCTAAGCAGGCTGCTGACTGCGCCCTGGATGTGGGATGATCTGTCTGTGCTGTGGAATCCAAGAACTTGACTCTTCATGTGTCGGCATTTTGTGACCTCTCCCCTTGAGCTGGTCGGTTTCCCTGGAGAAGATTCTGTTCCTCTTCTGCCTAGAAGGTGATAGCTGGGCTGCCAGTGTTCAGGAAGTAGAGTTGGGACCTCCGTGTACAAATCCAGGTCATCTCCTTGTTTTCAGTGAGGCATCCTGGTGGCAGATATCCCAGCGTCTCCCTCTGCAAAGAGGAAACCTCCAGCGCTCCTCCAGGGTGGAGAGGGCGGTCACCTAGTTACCATGTGGGGAAAGGGATTCAGGTACTGATGGTTTTTTTTTTTACTGCCTTCATGGAGTCTATTTTGGCTCTCGTGGGTGGGAAGACATGACAGACCATGTGGCCTTAGTCCCCACATTATAAGGAATAAAATCCAGATTCCTTAGCATGACATCCAGGATGTCATGGGTGGGTGGGGGGGTGGGGCAGAGTTTGCATTGACAGTTAGGTTGGCCATTTGTTTGTCCCAGTGCCAATGGCAGCTTCAGGCCTCTTGGGTCAGCTTTCGCACCTCCCACTGCTGTGATGTTTTCCAGCTCTCCACATTTTGTCTTCTCTTGTGTTTTCACCTTTAAAAGAAAATCCTGTTTTTTTGTTTTTGTTTTTGTTTTTTAATCTTGGAAGGCCTTTTTGAAAAAAAATCAGTTTAGGTACAAATTTCTTTTTCTTTTTTTCTTTTTTTTTTTTGAGACGGAGTCTTGCTCTGTCGCCCAGGCTGGAGTGCAGTGGCCAGATCTCAGCTCACTGCAAGCTCTGCCTCCCGGGTTCACGCCATTCTCCAGCCTCAGCCTCC
>NC_045441.1:793154-853309 GCF_002776525.5 Piliocolobus tephrosceles
CTCTGTCGCCCAGGCTGGAGTGCAGTGGCCGGATCTCGGCTCACTGCAAGCTCTTCCTCCCGGGTTCATGCCATTCTCCTGCCTCAGCCTCCCGAGTAGCTGGGACTATAGGCGCCCGCCACCTTGCCCGGCTAGTTGTTTTTGTATTTTTTTAGTAGAGACGGGGTTTCACTGTGTTCGCCAGGATGGTCTCGATCTCCTGACCTCGTGATCCTCCCGTCTCGGCCTCCCAAAGTGCTGGGATTACAGGCTTGAGCCACTGCGCCCGGCCTTCTTTGTATTTTTTAGTAGAGACGGGGTTTCACCGTGTTAGCCAGGATGGTCTCGGTCTCCTGACCTCGTGATCCACCCGTCTTGGCCTCCCAAAGTGCTGGGATTACAAGCTTGAGCCACCGCGCCTGGCACAAATTTCTTTTCATTAATTTTGCCTTTTAATGTATTCTCTTAACTCTGAGGCAAGCTCTGAAATCTGAATTTCCGTATTTACTGTGGATCAGTGTCATTTCGACTCGAACACTTTCCTGTTTCCCTGTCAGCAAATTATCCTTATTTATGCTTAAGGTAAGTCTCCCCACTTACCTAGAAAGACAGATGCTGTCCATACCTCGCATGCTATGTTAAGGAATTTGTATTTTATTCCTTCTAATGGGAGAACTGACAAAGCTCACATGGTCCCGTTGTGTCTGCCCACCCGGCTGCTGCTGTGCCAGGCTTAGGGCACAGGAGTTAATACTCTCTATGCAAACCCCAGAACTTCATGAACCTGGAGTAGGGGCAGAAAGGTCCATTCAGGCCCAGATCAAGAGGAATCACTCTGGTGGCTGGATGACATTTTAAGGAATAGAGGAAGGCCAAAGAAAGTGTTCCAAAAGCACGCTTATGCTGTTGGTGTGATTTTATGGTTGTCCACACAAAGAGGCAGAAGGAATCTTCTTGAAAGCTTTTTGCTGGATTGCTTTTCCTGTTCCTGTCCCGTCCCCCAGATTGGCATGTCTCTTCAAGGCAGTCACTAACCGGTGTGGTTCAGTTCATAGGAAAAAGTTTCTGGCTGGTATTTGTTGAATACTTTCTACGATCATTATGCAGACAAAAAGACCAAAGGCAGACGGATCATATTAGCTCTGTTTTCTTTCCTCATGCCACCTGTTTGCCAGGTTGGTCATATTTTCTGTCCCCAAGTTAGGGGCTGTGGGGAGATGTAGGCCAGAGGATCTCACTTGGACTTATCAAGGAGTTGGAGCATGGCTATAAATACTTTTTCCAGTTGCTGCTTAGTTTTTAGCAGTTTCTTCAAAACTAGATAGAGAGAGAGAGAGAGGAGATAGTTGGTGCTTAGTTTTTAGCAGTTCCTCCACAACTAGATAGATAGGTAGACAGACAGACAGCTTAAAACAATTATTAGCAAGTTGCCATGGGATTTTAATGGGAAAATGAGAGAGGAGATGTTGGGCCTTTGCTTTTATTACCTGGAGTACTCAGAAGAGGGTTTCTTAAGGAAGTTTCAGTCCAGAACAGCTGAGTTTCTGTTAGCCTTGAAAGTCCACTATGAGAGAGATCCCTGCTGCCTGCAGCTCAGTGGAGATGGATGGACTTGCCTGGCTCATTAAGAGCAGGGCTGTATCTCATCTGTCTTTGAAAACCTGGCGTCTGGCATAATTCATGATGTGTAATAGATGCTCAATAAAGGGTTGTAGAGTGAATGACTAAATGAGGCAGTGATCACCATGGCAGTCATCCACATCAGGGTGAGTAGTGGAAATGAATGAGGTTAGGAAGAATTATTGCGTTAATTTTTAGGGCTCACCAACTCAGTGCATACAGGACCCAAATGAAAGAATGAACACTGCCCATTCTAGGATGATAAATGGCAGCTGAAATTCGGCCTCAGTATAAGGGCAGAGAGTGGCAGCCTGGAGGGCACACGCCTCTTCTGATGGGAGCTGTTAACAGCTGTAGCCGGTAGGCATAATGACATAGCTCCTAATTTTTTTTAGATTTAAGTAAAACTCTGGATGGTGGCATGAAATATATTTACTTTTCATTTCACATTTATGATATTTTGAGTCACAAATAAAACACACATATGGATCACTTTTGATTGAAGGCCTTCTCATTGTTCTCTCTGGTAAACCCAAAAGAAGAGGGAGGCCGGGTGTGGTGGCTGACGCTGGTAATCCTAGCACTTTGGGAGACCGAGGCTAGTGGATCACCTGAGGTCAGGAGTTCAAGACCAGCCTGGCCAACGTGACAAAACCCTGTCCCTACTAAAACTACGAAAATTAGCCGGACATGTTGGCGTTCGCCTGTAATCTCAGCTATTTGGGAGGCTGAGACAGGAGAATCTCTTGAACCCGGGAGGCAGAGGTTGCAGGGAGCCGAGATTGCCCCCGCTTTACTACAGCCTGGGTGAAAGAGTGAAACTTCATCTCAAAAACAACAAAAGAAGAGGCCTGGGTTGCAGGAAACCTTCATTTAAGGGGCAAGTGGAAGAAAAAGAATCCTTCAATAAGATTGAAAAGGCTCAATGAAAGAACCAGAGAGAGAAGTGACTCTGAATCTAAGAAGAGGACTTGAAGGAAGTCTGGTCAAGGTTGATGGACATCTGCTATGATATGTGCTATGGGGAAGTCAGACGGAGAACACAGTGAATTGCTTATGAATGCAGAGAATGCACATTGACATGCGGCGATTTGGGGTCTGACACAAACATGGTGTAGTCTGTGACACTGGTATCATTTGGACCAAACTTGCTTTTAAAGTTGTTTCCATAAAGAAAGCTCTGGCAAGAAAAGAGTCCAAGTTCATATAAATTTTTATTTCCAAAGCCATCATTCATATATCTATAATAAAAGACTTTAAAGGAGTATTTAAAATATTTCAAGGAATTTACATGAAACCGTCAAGGAATCACTATTTTTATATCTTCCCCGTGATAGGGTGGACCTTCGTCTTGTCTCTTGGGGGAAGTTATGACAGTAGGTCCTATTCCAGGAAGTTTTATTTTACTGGAGGGAAGCCCAGTTAAAATCCCAGTGTTAATTTCCTGTCATGTTAACTACCAAAGAACAGATTTCCAAAGTGTCTCAAACACTTGACACGATCATTTCCGTTTTCTAAACTTGATCTATGTTTCTTGGGTGATACACGCATTCTGAGTCAAAATTGAACAAAGTACATTCTTAAGTATAACTATCCTATCTAAGGCATTGGACTCATAGAATATGTTTTCATTTTTATGTTAATTGTCTAGAGTTTATAAATCACTGTAAATTAGTCTAATGAGTGCTTTGTATGAGTTAGAAATTGCCTAGTAGAGCAAAACCAGTTTACTAAACTCCTCCCGTGTGCTTCCACTTGCTCAGAGCCACGCAGGCAACTTCTTATGATGCAGAGGAGGGCATAATCCAAGCCATATGCTGGTCATTGGGCGGACTTCCGTGCCTCTATGCCTTTCTCATGTGTTTGCCTCTGCCTGTAATTTTCTATCCATTCCCAACCTCTTTTCCTTCTCTTCTTTCTTACGAAGTTCTAGTTATGCTTCAGGGGTGGTTTAATGTGTCAGTCCTTCTGTAGAGATCCCGAACACCTCCTTACCACTGTACCCATGACATTTTGTATATACTATGGATATGGCACTTATCAAATAATATACTTGGTGTTTATTTTTCTCTTCCACATGACTGTGTATATCCTAAAGTCCATGTCACTAATTTCTGCATCGAGGCATGTATCTGACACAGGGGAGCTTTTCAATAACTGATGGTTGAATTAGGTTGAATTCATCCAACAAGACATCACCCCGATGCATGCCTCAGGCAAATTATTTAACCCAGTGTGATGCTGAAGAACCATGAAGCTTAACAGTATTAAGAGGCTAAATGCCCCCAGATGTTTTGTTATGTAATTTAAACAGAGGAACGGAAAATAAAATTCTTTAAGAGAAGGAGGACAACTAGATACGTACTTAAGCCTTCGTAAAGTAATTATAAAACTCAACACAATTATATTTTAACATGTTTCACATTGATTTAAAATTTAATTGTCAGTAAGACATCAGTGGCAAACCCAAACTGTAGAATTTAAATTCCCAATGATAGATTTTTCTAATCTGCAGTAGATTTCTTCTTATGTTATGGCCTGATACAAATAGCTGAGATGTGCCTTGAATCAAATCATGACCCTGAAATCTAGCGACTGTAGATGTTTTACATATTAGAACTTAGGGCATAATTTTTCTCCCCAACACCAGTCCTGGACAGGTGATTATGTTTCAGAAGGGTCCTTTCAGGCTGTGCTTTGCAGGGATTTAGGACATGACCTTTGCTTTACACCTGCATAGCTGGCATGGCCTTTTCTCCCTGGCTCCTGGGCTGGGCCCTTCCTCTTTCAGAGAGAAGGACCCAGGCAAGAGGGGTTGAAATGGGAAACATCGTTGTATGGCAAGCTCATAGGATCATGCCTGGCATATGGTAGGTTAGCATTTAATAAGTGTTTATGCAATATTGCTTGATTAAAATGGCATTGATATTTTAATAACATTATTAAAATAAAAATGTTTAAAAATGTTAAAGCTATTTTAATATCTTTACAATAACTATCAGCTATGCCTTACAGTACTATCGTCTCTCTTTAAACCTCTGTTAGAAACTGTGTGTTAGGTTTGGTTTTATTCTTCGATTACTAGAAGTGCCTTTAAAGAAGGCATAGAGCTCTAAAAAGGGCCTCTTTCAAGTGTAAAGGGAGAAATTAGAAAAAAACATCAAAGACAAAGACTTCTAAGAAGGAAAATAAAAATTGATTTACCTTCACTTTAGAAGCTTCCCAAAAGGGGAGACTAGGGAGATAGCGGACCAGACCGCACTGAAGGCTTCCTTCATTCCCTCTGGGGCCTCGTCTCATTCCCTGGTGCCAGGAGCCTCTCTGGAGAGATTGCACTCGATGGCAAGGTTGCTCTTGTTGTTATTTTGTTCTCATCTCCATCTGGAACAAGCTTAGGCATAATTTCTAATTGTATTTCAAATTTTTCTGCCAAAAATATGTCGACCTGTGTCTCCAAAATAACGGAGGTCATGCATCATTTCTACTCTAGTTGTAGAAAATCGACAAACTAATGTTTCTGCCACTAGCAAGAAAAATTGAGATGTTATCCTAGAGACATTGCCATTGAAATGGCGTGAGTGATAGGATTTGATCTTTTGAAAAAATAGATCCCATTCTTCTTGGCTTCCCGTTATACTCTTTGCTTAATTTCTCTTTGGGGACACGGTCATTATCTGTTGCAAGTGTGAGGATGAAGCCACAGACGGCTAGATTCTGACCCCATAGGAGGGCGATTCTTACTAAAGAGATGACTCTCAAGACCAAACGGAGCACTGGTACGATGAGTGCCAGCTGGATGGAAGAGACTGCCTTCTTCATGGTCTGCTCTTGGCTGGTAATATCCTTGCAGGGACTACCTCTACTCGTAGGGAATAAGGATGACACACAGCCACATAAAGGCAGGTCTGGAAACTCGCAAGATGTCCATATGCTTGCTTCTGAGAAAAAAGTTTGGAATGGCGCGCTCTGTATGTTTCTCAGCAGGCAGAGCGCTGGGTTTGTTGAGTGAGATTGGGTTACACGTTCTTATAGACCCAGGCAGGAGTTACCTGGACTTCTTGTTTACAGTGCATTTTAAATTCTATTGATGTTCGTATGTTGTGAATTCCATTTTCGGTGTATTCTGTACAAAAGGATGATCTTTTCAGAGTATTTAATGAATATTAGCTTCTAAGTGACTTCAGAAGACGGATTTATTGATTACTTGATAGTGAAAACACCAACAGCCATCTGAGTTCTGTAAACTGTTCTTGAGATGAGCTTTTTTATTTTTGAAAAATGATCATTTCTCTATGCATAGATTATTATCACTAGCCATCTATGCTATTGCTCAACTGAATTCCTTCCTCACCCATAACCATTGTGTAGTTTTTATCTTTGAATTATTTTCCTCATATATTGTTATCCTTGACTAAAGGCCTTTCTTTTTAGTAAATGCTTTTGACTATCTGGCCTTAGAGCATCAATTTCATTTTTAAATGCCTGTGGAGACGTGCTTGACTGCGTATAAATTTTCTAGTAGAGTTCTGTAAGAATTCTTCACTTCCCAAAGAACATATGTATCCGTCTTGGTTCCCAACAGTTTATAACTGCCAGAATAATTTAAAATACATTTTCCCTTTGCAACTTAATTTAGAATAGAACACATTTTGTCAGAGAAAGTGGTGTGGGAAACAGCTTGGATCAAGCAGCCATATACCTCCAGCGACCTCGAAGACAGCACGGGGCCCGTAGAGAGCACTACACCAGGAGCCTGATGATGCGGCCTGGGTCCTGGCCATGCCCAAATGAGGGGCGACGCCTTTTCCAGTCACTTCTGGTTTCTTGGCTTAAGTTTCTTCACATGGAAAATTACTCGTTGACCTAATGATGCCCCAGAGTAGTGTTTAGATTTTAAAACATCATTGCTTCTAGATTTTAACATCTACAAGTTCAACATGAACATCAACAGCTCATCTAGTCTTCATATTCCTCTTTGTACCAAAGCAGATTTTGTGATTGCATTCTGAAAACATCAGGAAAACTAGGATATGCTACAGCACTTACCAACCATAAAATCAAGAAATCTAGGTTATGCTACAGCACTTGCCAACCATGAAATCTCAGTGGCTTAAAGCAAGTTTATTTCCTGCTTAGGTTGCACAGTTAGTGTGGGTTGTGTGAGGTGTCACTGCTCAACACAATTATCCAGGGACTCAGGCTGATGGAGCAGCCTCCATCTCAGATGTTGTGATAGCTGTCAGAGGGGAACAGTATGGTGGATTTATATAAAACTCACTGGCTCCTGAGCCTTCTACCTGCAGCTGAGTTCCTAACTTCTGCCTGTCTTTCACTGGCTGCAGTAAGTGACCATAGCTGATGCAGGGACGGGAGAGTGTGGTCCAACCAGGACTGGGAGGAGAGCTGGTGCTATGTGGTGGGTGGCAGTATTGGCACCACGTGTTACAGAGGGCTGCTTCCTACCAAAGCCAACTTAAGGAGAGAGTTTTAATTGATGCCTAACGGACCTTTCCTGGGCTCATTTCCATATTGTGTCCAATGAGAATGATAGCTGCTGTCAGAACTATGAGGAATGGGGAAAAGGCCTCAGGTAGCAAGTTGAGAAGAGTCAAGGGATTGATGCAGGGGTCAGAAAAATGGTGTGGTACACCAAATAAACATTTCGGCGGGAAGTTGAAAGGCCTAGTGTTAATGACCAAAGTGAGGCTGAGATGATATTGAAAGTGTTCATCTTTCACATTGAAAGACTATCGTGCAGTCACTTCTAGCATAACGGGGATTGTGGTCTTCCTCTTAGCTGTCCGCTGTAGAAGTCTCAGTTACTCCTTGTCCTTCAAGGCTTAACTCAAATATTTATCTACGTGTATTTTCTTTTCCTACTGAAATGTGAATTTTTGCAGGACAAGGAGACATTTTATTCCAGCACATCGTTTACAGGCACTAGGTGAATATTGAATGATTGAAATGAAACCAGCTGGCAACCGTCTCCCATGGTGCCCATGTGCCTACCATCCTCTGGCTGGTTCAGCATTTCACCAGGCCAGAGCTGGGCACTGACTTGGTTCTGTAGAAGCAGCTAAAGCAAGATGACATTTCTGAGACTTCTGGCCGCTGTTCTGTTAATTTTGGTGCTGTGAAGTGAAAGGATAATCAAATAGTACTTTGAAATCTGAAAAGTGAAAAGAGAAAAGTAAATTTGTACCTCAAATATAATTTCTGTATATTGTAGTTTCCTTCTTTTGAGTTGCCGTACATTGAGTGTAGTGGAATCAAGGATACCTAAATCAGTATAACCTTGTCATTGAAAGAGAGACTTTAGTAACCTATTGATATTTGTCTTCATTATTTTATTATTATGAAATTGCTGAACATAATTACACAAATGATATAACTTTTAATCGTTGGGATGCAAAGCAGTGGTTCTCAAGCTTCAGAGTGCCTCAGGGTTGCCTGGAGGGCTTGCTGGGGCCCCACTCCCAGAGTGTGTATCTCGGGTGGTCTGGGGTGGGGCCTGGGAGTCAGCATTTCTGTGGTGTCCCCTGAGGATGAAGATACTGCGGGCCTGGGAACCACACTGTGACAAGCAGTGATGTACAGGAAAGGGCACTGGAAACAGTGAAAAAAGCATGGGTATGAATCCCCCATGCTCCCTAATGACCATGTGACAGTAGGTCTGTCAGCCCCTCTAAGCCTCTGTTTCCACCTTGTAGAACATAAAGGCCCTGGTTAGCCTAACAGATGATCAGATGAGGTTGTACACTAAAGCCATTTTTAAAAAAATAAGGCTCTCTGAAGGTATCTTCTTACAATGTCCTACAGATGGAGAATCATGGACACTTGTTTTACATTCAAAGTATACACAGCTCTGTACCAGGTAGTGGAAAATAGGACATGGAGAGAAAAAGAGAACAGGAGAAACGTGGTACATGCCAACCACCAAAATGAGTGACGTGAATGTTTAGAATTAAGAGAAAGACAGGCTGTGGTGGGCTGCCCAGGGCGGGCCTCTCCCAAACTTTACTGCATAAAGACCATCATTTCACAAGGAGACTCTGGTCACTTTGTGTTCCAGGATGGCTTATTGCACAGGTAGCATCCTGAAATCTAGAAATCTGCCATATTAGTGCATTTGGGTAGTTTACCCTTTCTTGGACTCAATCTCAGGTTGCCTACTCCTTAAAGTTTGTGAAGTTAAGAGTGTAAAGTTACTCATTTTGCAAGCATTAAAAGTCATCATCTCAACAAGGAGATGCTACTGTGAATATAAATATCAGAAAGATCCATAAAGTCATCTTTTCACACTTTTCATTTAATTGAGGGAGGGGAGGAAAATCTGAAAATCTCAAGGAATTTTTAATCTTAAGATTAAAAAATGTAGCTCACACATAGTTGACCAGCACTAGCATTTTTCTTTTAAGGTGTGTGACCTTGTCTACACTTAGACTTTTAGATAATTTTTATTATGGTTTAACCCTAATGTTTTAAAATTACACTTCATAGTAGGTTTAGAAATTAATGTTGTGTGTGATATATTAGCATGTTTACTTTAAGTGCCTTGATAGCCACATATTTAAGGTTAAATAAAAATTATAATTTAACAGTCATTATAATTGATCTGAATAAAAATATGAGCTAATTGTAGGGGTCAAAGCAAGTTATGTGGTAAATAAAAATTATTTTTAACAATAAAATTGAGGTTTTTAAACTTGTCTTGGGTAAAGACTGCATCTGGGTAATAGATTGAGCTCTAGACAGTGAAGCGTACTTGTGGATACTAGCTACCATTATGATTAACAAACATGTTGTTATACTTCAATTGTAATAGCATTGTATTACGTATTATTTTTCACCAACGAATACAAACAGGCCAGTTGCCACCCTACAGGTTCCGTTTAAACTCTTAACGTTAAAAAAGGAATCCTCATTCATACTTGAAAAAGTTTGGAAATCCCTGACCTAGTCCATGCTAGTCCGTGATATTACTCTGGCCCTTCATCTTGACTGACTCTGTAGATTTAATGTTGGTTTACGTATTTCTTACCCTTTTGGATAGATAGGACCTTTTCTAAAGGAAGCGATGATGGAAAACTGGCTGTTAGCTAGGTTGAGATGTGTGCACACTTCATCACTCTCTTAACAGGCAGATACCCGTCAGCCTAAAGGATGACTTTTCGCCAGCCTGCTTTCCTTTCTGCCTGGCCATCTCCTCCTTAGAATCTTCCTTGACCATGTTGTGTGTTCCAGTACCTTCTTGTAGAAGAACGTATTGGAAAACATAATCAATGTCTTTTAACCTGATTCATCCTTCTATTCTTTTGAGGACAGTGTCATGCACCTCCATGTGAAGAGACCACCAAAGAGGCTTTGTGTGAGCAACGTGGCTGTTTATTTCACCTGGGTGCAGGGGAGCTGAGTCCGAAAAAGGAGTCAGCAAAGGGAGATAAGGGTGGGGCCATTTTATAGGATTTGAGTAGGTAAAGGAAATTACAGTCAAAGGGGGGTTGTTCTCTGGTGGGCAGGAGTGGGGGTCACAAGGTGCTCAGTGTGGGAGCTTTTTGAGCCAGGATGAGCCAGGAAAAGGAATTTCACAAGATAATGTCATCGCTTAAGGCAAGGACTAGCCATTTTCACTTCTTTTGTGGTGGAATGTCATCAGTTAAGGCAGGGCAGGGCATTTGCACTTCTTTTGTGATTCTTCAGTTACTTCAGGCCATCTGGGCATATAGGTGCAAGTCACAGCGGGTGCGATGGGTTGGCTTGGGCTCAGAGGCCTGACAGACAGCTTTGATTGTTTCTAAAGTGCCAATGGAAAAATAAATCCAAGAATTTGTACCTCCAGTTTTTGAAAAATTGTCGTGTAGGGCAACTTTAAAACCCATACTATGTGCTATAAGTTTCCCACAATTAAATCAGTATGAATAGGGTTGAAATGCATCAGTTGAATGGATTAGAGATTCAAGTATATATGAAGATCTGACATGTGATAAACCTGGCAAAACTCAGTTCAGAAAAGGTGATTTATTCAATAAATATCATTGATATAACTGATTATACATCTGGAAAAAATAATTTTAGGCACCCTTCCCACACTGTATACAAAAATTAATTCTAGATGAATTATTGTTTTCAATGTTCTCTAAAAATACACAAGTGATAGAGGTAGGTCTTTAAACCTAGGTCTGTCTTACTCCAAAGCTACTGAGCTACATTTTAAATGTTAATAGATAATGCCAGATTATGAGTCCCAAAGAGGAGAGGAGAGAAACATTTTCTTTTGCTAACATTTGGCTGTTTTTATTTTTTGTCGTAAACAATGCTGAGATGAACATCCTAATGTCTACATTGATAAGTGGATACGTGATTATTTTCTTTTGAACACATTCCTAGAACTGAAATAGCTGTAGTTGAGGGCACCCAGGCTTTTGAAATAAACTTCCAGATTGCTCTGCAGAGAGGCTGTGCAAATGTAGTGACTTTATTCTTTTGTCATGTTTAATATTCCACTGTTTCTCTCTTTAGACCATCTTTTGTTAAGGAGAAGTATTGTACTCCCATCTTCCTTTTATATTGGTAAGTTTTTTTTGTTTTTTGTTTTTTTTTGAGACGGAGTCTCGCTCTGTCGCCCAGACTGGAGTGCAGTGGCCGGATCTCAGCTCACTGCAAGCTCCATCTCCCGGGTTTACGCCATTCTCCTGCCTCAGCCTCCCGAGTAGCTGGGACTACAGGCACCCGCCACCTCGCCCGGCTAGTTTTTTGTATTTTTTAGTAGAGACGGGGTTTCACCCTGTTAGCCAGGCTGGTCTCGATCTCCTGACCTCGTGATCCGCCCGTCTCGGCCTTCCAAAGTGCTGGGATTACAGGCTTGAGCCACCGTGCCCGGCCTTATATTGATAAGTTTCTGATTAACCTAGGGCTTCCTGTGAAATAGGGAGAAGCTGATATTTTGTATCCTTTTATCATCTGTATTAATAAGCTCATAAAGAAAGTATCACTTTGACCCCAGATGTCTCTTTCTCTAGCATTAATCAGAGACCTCTGTTAAGATCCAGCCATACAGAACAACAACAGGTAGGGTTTTACTCTCCGTTCTATCAGTATATTAGCTGTGCTGGAGGTGAGGCTCCCCAACCCTTCCTCCTGCAGCCAGAGAGCTGCATCCCTAGAAGAACTTGCTCTTACATGACTTCCACCACTTGCCATTCCGTGTAAGTGCAGCATATTTCCAAACTGCATAACAGATGTGCTATGTGAAGGCTTCCTCCTGTCTTCGTTGTCTTTCATACAAACAGTTCTTTTTGATAGAATCTGGAATTTACCGAATTCATTCCGAAGGCTGTGAAATGTGATCTCTATGAGTTCTAGTCTTCCTGTGAGGATGCATTCTTTTTGTGGAAGGCACCACGGGGTTGACACAATATTATTTATTTTTCTTCCACATGCTTTTTGTACCTTCCTCTGTAACCAATATGAGACTGTATTGAAGAGAAATAATCTTGCCAAGTATTTGATATAGATAGAATTCTTTGTGAGTTGCTATTTTAACTTAAAAACTTTAAATAATTTAATATGCTAAATATTATCCATGTGCCAAAGGAAAATAAAAGTACTTTTCAGAGCAGGGAGTTTTATGTCTTACAGTATTCAGTGTGAAATAGGATAGAGGTGTATCATCAATCACGGTGCACACGAGACAGAATTTAGAGTATTTGCATCCTGCGATGAGAGTTACCTGCTCTCAGTGCAGAGCATGTTTGGGTTTTGTTTCTACTTTTTATCATAGACTTAGACTGTTCTAAATAAGCTGAAAATTATCACAGAAATTGTTGAAGTTGGCTCTGAACAAGAATGCTTTATCTTTCTGTAAACAGCTTTATTAATGCACATCAAGGCAGTGTTCTCTACCCTTTCCTTCTGCTTATTGCAGACCAACTAATGTGTTAACACAGATCTGAATCATGACTTTTTCTTCCCCCGTAGACATAGGCCAACTCTTTCCTTGAGCTAAAATTTAGCCAGAAACGAAAAAAAAAAACATTTGGGTGCATGTGGCATGAAAATAAAACAGTGCAGGTTTATTTAGGGTCTCCTTTAACCTACATCTTAAAAATATATTTTAAGTCTGTAATATGCCTGTTAAACATTAGCACAGTTATCAAAATAATGATATTTGTAAAATCAATGTGAATATGTGAAATTTGTAGCTTTATATACAAATACATATACATATGCATACATACATATTTCAACATTAATATGTGTATATCTTAATATATGTATATCTCAAATTTGCATATCTGTCTTATATAATTGAGATAGCACAGATTATAAAGGATTTCTTAAAGAGGCTGCAAATTTAGGTATTTGTCATTAAATAATCTTACAATATTTCAGTGCCTGAAATCATTCTAGCCTGTATATTGTAGTTATTTGCATTTTCTTCCCTTTTCTAAATGTAGTCTCCAGATGAATTAATCTACTCACAATCAACATATTGTGGCACAAGTAAAAACTATGTGGATTAGACAAGTTCAAAGCAGTCCTGACACCCACTTGACTCAAGCATGTGCCTCATGTCCCCTTTACCTTCAGCTCTTCTGGGCCACTGCTGGATGCTCATTGCTGTTCCTTCACTGACTGTCTTGCAGTGTGTGCACTGAAATACTTCTTTGCCTGTTTATCATATCTTTGGTTCCTCTCCATCCTTAATGCTGAACTTTCAGAGCATGTAGAACAAATCAGAAGTCTCTTGTGCTGATTATATCTATTTGACAGATGTGTTCAGAAATTTTCGTGTACTCATTAAAATATAAAGTAAAAATTGAAATGCTTTATATGATATTAATATGGATATTACTATGACAAGTGATGGCTTAAAATGAAAAGGTTTCTTTTAAGAACTCTTGTCATATTTTCTTCTATTTTCATGTTTTGATGTTTCTAGACAATGCTTTTACTCTATTAAAGATTAGAGTTTTGTAATTTTTAGCAATATTGCTATGGAGTCTAGCTGAAATTAGTGTATTATTACCTTAGTTCAAACTTTCTTCTTATCATTCTTGATTGTTGAAAGCAATAAAGGTTTACACAAAATATGTAACACTGTTGAGTAAACTCAACCAGCTTTTAATATATTTTTTAGGTTAGGAGAAAGAATAACCTATTTAAGGACCTAACCTACTTTTAAATCATGCGGACTATGTTTTTTGAATTTAAAAGTATTTTTCTTTTTTGTTCTTTTGTATTTTGTTTATTGTAACCATAGTTTGTCAGGAGTTAAAATCTGGCCAAAACTGGGGGTGGGGGCCCAACACCGCACATCTGTGTTTGTAATGTAGTATTTATTAATATAGGTCATATAACCTTAATGTATCAGTACCTGATGGATATGTGAATTATTTAAAATGAGCATCTTGGTACTATTTTTTGATATTTGAAATAAACTGAATTTTTCATGTTCATATGTTATACGATATGCCAGAATTATCCTGGTAAAGTTTTCAGATCCAACTGGGGAATCAGCAGCAATGTTTCTCCTTCATTTCATGGGTCAAGCAAGCCTAAAGTTGGATACAGCCTTTAAAATGAGGTGATTATGTACACATTTAAACATCATTTTGTTAATAACTTGTGAGTCAGTTACACTGAAAGCTTGCTTTGCTTGCCTCATTTTTTTTTTTTTTTATTTTTCTGGAATTAAAACTACTAAAAAATAAGTCCAGAAGCATCAGTTTGGCTGACCTCACTCTCCCCCTAAATTTAGTAGTTTTATACAGCAGAAAACTTCTAAAGTTACTTATTTATTTACAGACAGGATCTCACTGTGTCACCCAGGCTGGAGTGCAACAGCATGATCACGGCTCACTGCAGCCTCGGACTCCTGGGTTCGAGCACTCCTCCCACCTCGGCCTCCCAAAGACTTGAGATTACAGGCATGAGGCCACTGCACCTGGCCTAAAGGTTTTTTTTTTTAATAATTCTTGACAGAATTATTCAGAATTAGAAATTGTGAATCATGTTATCAAGCTTTTGAAAACTCTTAATTTAATTGAGAAAATTAAGTACTAATACTGTGGCCTAGGTCATTTGGGTGGTAGTGTGATACAACTCCTAAACATAAGATTTTACTCTTTTTTTTTTTTTTCTTTTGATACGGAGTCTCGCTCTGTCGCCCAGGCTGGAGTGCAGTGGGGCGATCTCGGCTCACTGCAAGCTCCGCCCGCGGGTTCACACCATTCTCCCGCCTCAGCCTCCTGAGTAGCTGGGACTACAGGTGCCCACCACCACGCCCGGCTAAGTTTTTGTATTTTTAGTAGAGACGTGGTTTCACCATGTTAGCCAGGATGGTCTCAATCTCCTGACCTCGTGATCCACCCGCCTGACCTAATGATCCACCCGCCTCAGTCTGCCAAACTGCTGGGATTACAGGCGTGAGCCACCGTGCCTGGCCGATTTTACTCTTTTGAACCCTGTGGTTCCTAGAAGTTGAAGTCCTGTCCCCCAGTAGATGCTTGTTGAATGAATGCTCACGCAGCCACTCTATTTGCCAGAGATTACTAGTTTCTCACCTACCTCTTCTCCCCTCTCATCTAGGCTGACATACTCTGACAGGAAGGCAGAATTTGCTAATATGTTCATTTATGATCCATATTTTTCCCTTGGAAATCATTATTTTCATTTTGCTGGACCACGTTTTAGAGAGCCTCACTTGTGTTGATTTGATTCTGAGCAGTGTTTCTGAGCTGGACTGACCACAGAGTAAGATCTTACCTTATTCAGGGCTGTGAATAATATCGAGCTATTTGTCTCACCTGTCATGCAATTTGCTAATTAGGTCATTCTAGGGGTTGAGGGAAATGAAAGACTTTGAAATAAGCATTACCTTCTCAGAACAAAGCAGCAGTAGTTAAATGCTTTTGCCCAGTCATTTTACTCTGTTGTTCAATAAATTCAGAAGTGGAAGGTAAGTTAGGATCTTATTGTTGCATAATTATCCTTTCCACTTTATCTGAAGATTATGCAGAAGATATTTAAATCAGTGCCTTACACAGTTATAAGTTGTGTATTTCTGTTTTTCTTATTACATTTTTTTACCGTAAAACTAAAACCTATTAGTTGAAGAACATTTGGAAAATACAGAGAAATAGTAAATAAAAAATTTAAAATTACTCCTCATCCTACCATCTAGTGTAATTATTTAATGGATTTCTTTCTGGTCTTTCCTGTTCATATATTTTTTCATAAAATTTAATTATTGCCTTATATTGTGCAGCAATAGCTGACATTTTCTGAGTGCCTGTTTCATAGCAGTCAGTGATCTAAGAGCTTTAAATGCATTATCTACTTAATGTTCACAGCAATCTAGAAGGCACTTATTTTCCAATGATGAATCTGAAACTTAGATTTTGCTCTATGTCAAAAAATTAGAAATTTAAGACTTTTAGCTTAGACAAGATGGCACAGACCTGTTTCTCCTACTTCCTCCCAACTAAATATAATGATAGGCCCCAGAAATAATGCAAGAAACAGAAGGAGAACTCTAAAACTTGGTAGGAAGAAGTCAAGATGGTTTGGGGCCCAGTACCAAAGGACTGATAGAATGGCAGGGCATCTCACATTCCCTCACCCATCAGGAGAGGCAGACCTGGCCTTTCTTGACCTCTGAACTAGTAACCGAGGTAGCCTAGGGAGGCTGCTTCCTTTTTTTATTCAAATGGAAGCAAGGAAGCAGCCAGGGGAAATACTCTTCCTGCTGAGATAGCCTTTCCCAGTGTGTGATACCTGGACTTCTGGGAAGTAATTGTTAGATGGATACCACTGCTACAAATGGTCCGGGTGAGTAGCTTCTTTGTCCTCATGCACCTAAGACCACTCTCTTCTGCCCAGAGAGGAATAAGTGGTTAGGAAAGCCTAATCCAGTCTGTGGGCCCTAAGACCACCACTCCTTCTACTGAGAGACACTGGGAATTAGGCCTGGGGAAGTCCCTTCACTCCCTCAGGTAGCATCAGCAGGGACCAGTGGAGGCCCCCATCAGAACCAGACAAATGAAGCAGACCCAAAGAATGCTGCAAAGGCTCTGAAAATTAAGCTGGCCCTGGAACCATAGCCCACAAAACTAGACCAGGACCCACATGCTAAGCCTAAACAGGGTGACTGCCTAGACAGGAAATCAGCAAGGATGAAGAAGGTCTGAACAACACAAGCAATGGACTAAATTGACATTTCTGGAATACTTCACCCAGAAACCACAGAATACATAGTCTTCCAAAGAATTCATGGGACATTCACCAAAATGGCACACATCCTGGGCCACAGAGCACTTTTAAACAGCCAAACTCATGCAGAGTACACTCTCTGATCGTAGTTGGAGTCTCTTAGAAATCAGTAAGGGAAAGACAACAGGAAAATCTTCAAACAGATAAAAATGAAACAGCACACTATTAAATAATCTATGATTTAAAGAGGAGATTTTAAAGGAAATAAAAATACATAAAACTGAAAACAAAAACAGAACATACCAAAATATTTGGGATGCAGGTAAAGCTGTCTGAGAGTGAAATTTATGGTAATAAGTTACTACATTAAAAATGAGGAGAGATAGAGAAAGATAGTTCAATAGAAGCCTCCAGTGATTGTACTCACTTCTACATAGGATCACCAAATTAAACAATTACCTACGGAAAACATCTTCATAAGAACCAAAAATCAGGTGAGCAATCACAGTACTTGGTTTTAACGTCATACTAAGGAAAGAGGCACTGCGGAGAGTAGGAGAGATAGTCTTCAATCACCTAGGCCACCTTTCCCTCATCCACAAAATACAACTGATAAATTCATTAGACTTGCAGTGTACAAAATTAACATCCAGAAAGGAGTAGCATTTGTCTATGCCAAAAACAAACAGTCTGAAAAAAGAAATCAAGAAACTAATCCCATTTACAATAGCTATAAAAAATACTAGGAATTAAGTTAACCAGAGAAGTGAAAAATCCCTATAAGAAAAACTATAAAACTTTATGCAAGAAATTGAAGAGGACACAAAAAAACAGATATTACATGTTTGTAGATTTGAAGAATCAATATTGTTCAAATGTCCATACTACCCAGGGCAATGTATAGATTCAATGCAATCCCTATAAAAATCCCATGACATTCTTCACAGAAATAGAAAAACAATACTAAAATTTATATGGAACCACAAAAAGCCCAGAATAGAAAAAGCTATCCTAAAGAAAAAGAACGTGACTTGAGGAATCACATTTACATGAATTGAAATTATACTACAGAGCTATAGTAACCAAAACAGCATGGTATGGGCCTAAAAATAGACAAGATGATCAGTAGAATAAAATAAAAAACCCAGAAATAAATCTATACACCTAGAGCGAACTCACTTTTGACAAAGGCATCAAGAACATACATTGGGGAAAGGACACTCTCTTCAATAAATGGTGCTGGGAAAACTGGATATCCATATACAGAAGAATGAAACTAGACCTCTATGTCTCGTCATATACAAAAATCAAAATTGATTAAAAACATTAAGACGTGAAGATTATGAAACCACTAAAAGAAAACATTGGGGAAACTCTCCAGGACATTGAATGGGGTAAGGATTTCTTGAGTAATACCCTACACGTGTGGGCAAACAAAGTAAAAATGGACAAATGAGATCACATAAAGTTAAAAAGCTTCTGCACAGTAAAGGAAAGCAATCAACAAAGCAAGGAGACAACTCATTGGGAGAAAATATTTGCAAACCATCCATCTGACAAGGGATTAATAACCAGAATATATAGGGAGTTCAAGCAAGTCTATAGGAAAATATTTAATAATCTGATTAAAAAATGGGCAAAAGATCTGAATATGTATTTCACAAAAGACATACAAATGGCAAACAGGTGTATTAAACATCACTGATCAACAGAGAAATGCAAATCAAAACAATTATACAACGAGGTATCATCTCACCCCAGTTAAAATGGCTTTTATCTTAAAGACAGGCAGTAACAAATGCTGGCAAGAATGTGGAGAAAAGGGAATCCTCATATACTTTCCATGGGAATGTAAATTAGGGCAACCACCATGGAGAGCAGTTCGGAGGTTTCTCAAAAAAGTGAAAATAGAGCTTCCATAGGATCCAGCAAGTCCACTGCTAGGTATATATCCCAAAGGAAGGAATCAGTATACCGAAGAGGTATCTGCACTCCTATGTTTTTTGCGGCACTATTCACAATTGTCAACATTTGTAAGCAACCAAAGCGTCCTTCAGCAGATGAATGGATAAAGAAAATGTGGTACATATACACAATGGAGTATATTCAGCCATAAAGAAAAATGAGATCCTGTCATTTGCAACCACATGGATGGAACTGGAGGTCGTTTTGTTAAGTGGAATAAATCAGGCACAGAAAGACAAACTTTATGTGTTCTCATTTATGGGAGCTGAAAAAAGTAAAACAATTGAACTCATGGAGATAGAGGATAGAATGGTTCCCTGAGGCTGGAAAAGGTTGGTGGGGGTGGCGCAAGTGGGGATGGCTAATGGGTACAAAAATATAGCTAGAATGAATAAGATCTAGTATTTCATAGTACAACAGGGTGACTACAAATAATTTATTATACATTTAAAAATAACTAGAGGCCAGATGTGGTGGCTCACACCTTGTAATCCTGGCACCTTAGGAGGCTGAGGTAGGCTGATTATCTGAGGTCAGGAGTTTGAGACCAGTCTGGCCAACATGGTGAAAACTCATCTCTACTAAAAATACAAAAATTTAGCCAGGCGTGGTGGTGCACACCTGTAATCCCAGCTACTCTGGAGGCTGAGGCAGGAGAATCACTTGAAACTGGGAGGCAGAGGTTGCAATGAGCCAAGATCGCGCCACTGCCCTTCAGCCTGGGCAGCAGAGTGAGACTCTGTTTCAAATAAATAACTAAATAAAAATAAAATAACTGGAAGTGTATAATTGGATTGTTGGTAACACAAAGAAGGGATTAGTACTTAGGTGATGGATACCTACACCCCATTTACCCTGATGTGATTATTATACATTGTATATCTGTATCACAGTATCTCATGTACCCCATAAATACACCTACTATATACTCACAAAAATTGAAAATATTAAACAATGAGGAAAGGTCTCAAATCAATAATCTACTTATACCTCAATAAACTAGGAAAAGAAGAACAAAATAAATCCAGAAGAAGCAGAAGGAAGGAGATAATAAAAGCAAAAGTCAACCAAATTGAAAATAGGGAAACAGTAGAAAAAAAATCAATGTGTCAAAAATCTGGTCCCTGACAAACTTTAATAAAATTGATAAATCTGTAACAAAATTGAGAGGAAAAGAGGACACAAATCTGTAATATCAGGAAAGAAATGGGACAACAGTACAGATCCCAGAGCCACTAAAGGACTGATAAAGGACAAGATTACACTCACACATTTTCCAACTAAGAAGAAATGAGGCCAATTCGTCAAAAACTTCGAACTACTAATAACCAGGATGAAATAGATAATCTGGAGAATCCTGTAACCATTAGGGAAATGGAGAGAAGGTAGTGGCTATGGGCACAAAAGAGCAAGACCAGGGGTCCTTATGGCAATAGAAATGTTCAGTTGTATTGGTGTGATGGACACAGGAACCCACAAATGTGCTAACATTTTATAGAATTAAGTACACACGCTCACAAATAAATATCAGTCAAACTGGGGAAATCTGAGTAAGATAATTGGATTATATCCATGTCAAAAAAATCCTGGTCCCAGTGTCATACTAAGGCTTTCAAAACATTGCCATTGGGGATAACTCAGTAACGGGTACTGAGAATCTCTGTATTATATCCCATAACTTGCATGTGAACCTGTAATTAGTTAAATTTTCAATTAAGAAAAAGCTGTCAGCTTGTTGCTTTAGGAGTTGAACCCTGACCGTGTGACTCCAGAGCCCTTGTTCTCATTCACGTGTCTGCACCTCCATGTTATTCTGAGACATTGCATTCCTAATAGTTTTACATGATCACATGGAGGTCATACCATATGTAAATAGAAAAGTATGTTTTTATATAACTTTGTCTTTAACACCAGTTATTGATATTAGATATAGCATAGTTTTGTTTTCTGGTTCCTCCCCCACCACCCCCCACGCCGATCCTGTCTCATAGTTGAAGTTTCCCTGAAGTATTCACAGTTGCCGTCCCCAAAGACTTTAGATTCCACGTGGCATAAAGCCAACATATTCTATTGAAATGGCCAGTATAGTTGCCAAATCAGAAGTTTTTAAGCTTACAGAAATGACAATTTCATATGCCATTTCTTTTCATATGGTCAAAGACATTACTTGAGCAAAATGGGAGATTTCTGGAGTAGGTCATAGGATGGAAGGAGTTGCTGGAGGGGACAAGAGAGCTCTAGTATCCTCAGAGTTTGAAACGTAGGACACAGTCTTTTCATTTCCACTTCATATTTTCTTCTTCTGGATTTTGGCACATACTGCCTGCAATGGAATCATTGGTAGTGTCCAGCATCTTCTTCTACCAGTCCTGCAGTCTGAAGGAAATAACTTCTGTATTCCAGGATTTGTTTGAAAAGATCATAAAGGAGATTAGAATTTACCTGGCTTGGATCACATGCCCAACACTTTTCCAGTCACTGGGCAAGAGGCAGTGATTGGCCTGGTACAGGCCATTGGAAAGAGAGGGAGAAGTTATTGCTCTGTGAAGGAAGTAGGAGCTGGGAGGGGACAGAGGGGCGACCCAGACATAGCTGTTAGAGCGACTGCTGGGAGCCAGGATCCGCTGAAGCCTGTGTCTGAGATGATCAAGTCAAGCTATCTAAATGGCAGTTAAATCGTGAACATAAAAATAATTTTCAAAGTATGCTTGAATTCAGCAGAATTTTTCTCCTCTGCTAATGACAAGGCAGTCTATATTAGAGACTGTCAAAAATATTTCATAAGCATTAAAACAGGGAGTAATTTTTGTAGACTTCTATATGCATTTTATTAGACAATGTGTACGCTGCTCCAAAGTCACATAATCGTTTTTCCCCCACTCTACTCAAGACCACTTAGATTGTTTGAAAGAAGGCTTTGGCTAATGGGTATTGGAAGGAATGGCTGATTGTTTTAGAATGTCCTGTAGCATACAGGATGTATTTTTTTGAAGAGTTAAGAATGAAAATAGAAAGCAAGCATGTTCACTCTGACTGCATTTACTTTCCTTGAAGCCATTAGTGTGTAAGTCAGCTGCTGAACTTATGATACATAGATATTACTATAGTATATTATTATATACTCTTACATATATTCTTGAAAATTCCAAACAGAATAATGACTTGCATGAATATATAATTGAGCAATTTACTATGATGAAGTCTGACTTGATAGCATATCAACACAGTAAGCCTCAGTTTAAACAGTTCTGCTGTTTCCTTTCTGAAATGGTAGTTGGGAGTATCGTCCACCGTTATGCATCATGGTGTTTATGAAGACCTGTGTGGACTCCGCTTGGGTCCATTTCCAGGAAAAATGTTTTCTCTGGCAATGAACTTTGTTTCTTTTGCCAGAAAATGAAGAAAGATGCATGTTTCAAATACTTTTTTAGTACCAGGATACTTAGAAGCAGCCCTGTTCAGTGCCCAGATGTAGTAATCAACTTCCTCGGATGTCATTCATTCACGCTCTTTTCTGATTCACCGCGAGTGTCTTGCAAGAGCTTGCACTTGACCTGCCTGCAGCCCTGTTGTAACAGTAGTGACACAACTCACCTGTGTCCGTTTGTCATTTCTAAATAGTTTTTGAATCATAAATATTTGAACTTCAAAGTAACCCTGTAAAGTATAAATAGAGATGACATTGTGTTTTTTCCAAAAAAAAAAAAACACAAAACCTAAACGGAAACAAGCACAGATTGAACTTAACGTCAGTGTGGATTGTAGACTTCACAAGGCTGGTCTATGTTTTGTTCACTGTATCCCTTGCTCCTGGTATAATGCTTGACAATAAATGTTTCAGGATAATTGATGTTGAATAAACTTAAAAAGTACTGAGCACCTCAGAACTTTGAAGAACATGGAAACGCTTGTATTGGCAGAAGACAGAAATGTGTAGCCCCAGGAGACCGGAGATAGCTCAAGCCACCTGTCATGAGCACATTTCTTTGAAGTTCGGTGTTTTATCTTAAGAACCCATACACAGCTGAATTCTTCTTTATATTAGGAATGTTCGTTTTATCATAGAGATTGTTTTAAATGTTACTTATAAAATATTATGCTTCTGCAAAATACGCTGTTTATCCTGAATACCCTAGCATATCTTTAGAAGTATGTACTTTTATTGCTTTTGAGAAATACAAATGTCCAATTAATTACATTCTATTAATGTACTGTTTATATGCTGATGATATCCAAATTTATGCCTTTTATCTTTATTTCATCCCTGAAATTACCATTTTAGTTAATGACAAGTCTGTTTTTCCAGTTGATTGAGGAAAAAACAATTCTAAGTCATCCTTGATGTGTTTTTTTTTTTCTTTTTTACCTTACATCCAGTGTATTGGATACTACCATTGGCTTTGACTTGGGAATATATCTGGAATTTGGTCATTTTTAACCGTTCCTACTACTGCTACCAATCTGCCACCATTGTCTCTTACCTGGATTCCTGCACTGGGCTTTTAGCTGCCCTGCGGGTTTTCCCTTGTTCCCCACAGCCCAGTCTCCACACAACGTTGGCACGATCCTGTAAAAACGTCAGAGCAGGTGGCACCCTTCTCAGCACTGTCCAGTGGCCACCCATTTAAACAGAGTTAAGACCCACATCTCCTCTGGGCCTGGCAGAGCCCTCTCTATATCCTCCTCTCCTACTACCCCTCCCCAGCTCTGCTCTTCCAGCCTCTCTGGTCTCCTTCCTGTTCCTCCCACCTGCCCGAGTTGCTGCTGCTTCTGGGCTCTGCATTTGCTCTTCCCGCAGGTGTCCAGATGGCTGTCTCCTACACTTCCTTTGAGTCTTTTCTCAAAACATTTCAATGAGGTCTTCCGCATTCATTCCACCTACAATTTCACACCAACCCCCAAACATAGTGTCCTTTCTCACATTTTTTTTTTTTTTTGGCACTTATCACATCTAACATACTATATGTTTTATGTGGTGGAGATATTGAATGTCTGTCCTTCCCTTCCCCGCCCCCCCCGGCCCCCTACCCCCAAGCCTAGTGCAACACTAGATTGCAAGCTTGATGAGGGTAGGGGAGAAAGGCACCTGTTATCTAAGAGACCTGCCAGGAAATCTTTGCTTAATCCTGATCTGTCTCCAGAGTTCTATTAGAATCCTCCCTTTTTACTCTCCTTGTTTCCCCCCTCCCCCCCTCCGAGGGCAGGGGGTTGACCCCTAACACCCTCAAAAGGCTGCCTCTTGGCTTTAGGATATTAAGCCAAATTTTCATCAAAAACCCCATCTGAACTGCCTTCTTTGGGCATCAGGGATGGAGCTTTTATTGAAGAAAAGAAAGATACTGTCTCCTCTGTGGTCACTTGTTTATTCCTCGATTTCGTAGGTGTGTTTCTGCATGTTGGATACCGTAGACAGTGAAACTCGGAGATCTCTGAGAACATAAGCTTTCTCATGAGCACTGCTTTCCCTGTGGGAAGACCACCCCTAAGGTGGGGGGGTGGGGGGTGGTGTTTGTTTCCCGAAATGGTAGTTACGGGTCAGGTGTGATTCCCGGCACATGGTAAATGCTCAGTAAATAATTTCTGAATCAAGACTGGTTCCCTAAATTTTAATCTGATGACTTACTTTCTCCTTACATGGGTTATACTTGGCCTTCCTATTTTAACATTCTGAAGCTGCAAGAAATACTATTAGAGGCCAGGCTACGAAGAGCTCACGTTCCCTTCCAGAATACACTGTTTCTAACAAGCAAGCGAAGTAAATTTCTCTGAATCTGGATTTAAACAAAATTCGTTATAAGACTGGCCTTGCATTTGGAACATGTTTTTGTAAGGAACCTGTAAGTCATGAATATTTCACTTTCTTTTCTAAGGTTTCTTTTCACATGCACATTTGCTTTCATTTTCCTGTAAAAATGGATTGAGAAAGATTAACACAAATGCCAGTGGGGAAAAATACGGAGGAAATATGCAATCATAAATATTTTAGGCCTCCGTTTTTCAACAACCCACAGCTATGTGTACATAGCTGATCTGGGACAGAATGCGACACCTTGTCTCTACAATGTGTTGCCTCAAAGCGAGTGTTCACCTGGGGAATAGAACTTGGATGTTTGGGAAACTGCATAGCACCCTAGTGAAAAATGCTTCCAAGTGCAAGGCAGACTCTATCTCCAAGGATTTCAGACCATATTCTACCATTTCCAAAAATGACCTGCCATCATCAGCTTTGATCCCTACCTTTAAGATAACGTTTTATTTTGTATGCGTTCAAGTAAAACATGCTCATAGAAAGTACTTTGGCCTACTCTTCCATAGGTTGTAAGTGTAAAACGTTGTCTAGGCTTTTAATCTCAGCCAAGATGGTCAACTGCATAGACTATTGAGTTCCGAATACCATGTGAGCTATTGAGAAAGAATAAAAGCTAGAGGGACACATGGGTGCTGAAAACTGACAACGAAAATGTGAGGAGCCCCTTGGGAGACTGAAGTGGGCTTTAGCTTCTGTATAGTGGCAAAGTGGATGGCTGCAGCCTGTGGATGAGGCAGCCAGAGGTGTCTGGAGAGTCTGGAGGAAACTGGGTTCTAAAACTATTTTTCTTTAGGTTAGGATAAAGTATATATAACATAAAGCTTACCATTTTTAAATGAACTGCTCGGTGGCACTAAGTATAATCACATTAAGTTCTGCTTTTGCCTCTCCTGTTGCCTTCCTTGAATTTTATTTCCAGCCCAATTGTCACTCACACGTGAGGGTATAATAAGTATCTTCAACTATACAAGACCTTATAAAACTTTGCATATAGAGGGCCACACTGAAACATGATGGGAGGAAATACTTACATATGAAGGGAAGCAAATACACGGACAGCTGCAAGAGAGGGGAGGTAAGGGGGATCACGTCCCCTAGCAAAGTTCATTGATGTCTTGAAAAAGAAGGCTAGGACATAAGAGAACAGAAAATACGTGCAAGTAACCCAGAGCCAAAATTCTTGATGTTATCGTCATGATTGAGTGGCGGTGGGGGTGGGGAAACCAAAGACAGTAGGGATGAAGAAACATGCAGATGGATCTGCTGGGGAGACATTGTGAAAATGAAAAACAAGAGGTACAGCTTTTAAACCAGCAGAAGAAAATTTCATTTAGCCAGTCAAAAATAGGAAAGAGGAAGTGGGATGGAAAGAATAAAACAAAAATAAAACACAGCAAATAGAAAACATGAAAAAAAAACTGGAAATTTTCAAGTTTTAGAGTAATTACAATGTGTGTTACTGGATTATCGTAAAGATAAATTCTCAGATGGAATGGAAAAACAAGATATAAAAATAGGTTATAAGAGACACACTTCAAAAGAAAGGCAGAGGGAAAAGTTGGAAATAAAAGGATGGAGGCCGGGCGCGGTGGCTCAAGCCTGTAATCCCAGCACTTTGGGAGGCCGAGGTGGGTGGATCACGAGGTCAGGAGATCGAGACCATCCTGGCTAACACGGTGAAACCCCATCTCTACTAAAAATACAAAAACAATTAGCCGGGCGTGGTGACAGGCGCCTGTAGTCCCAGCTACTCAGGAGGCTGAGGCAGGAGAATGGTGTAAACCCAGGAGGCAGAGCTTGCAGTGAGCAGTGAGCTGAGATCCGGCCACTGCACTCCAGCCTGGGTGACAGAGCGAGACTCGGCCTCAGAAAAAAAAAAAAAAAAAAAAAAAAAGGATGGAAGAGAGAGTACACAAATATGAACCAACAGAAAACAGTGGTAACTTCAATATATTATCAAAGACAAAGAGGAATGCTATATATTGATATAGGGAATATGAAAAGAAGATGTAACCATAAAAAAAAGGTAATTTGCAATATAACTTGAAAATATATCCAGCAACAATTGACAGAATTGCAGAGAGACATCAAAGCAACAGTTGTAGCTGAAATTTTTTAACACACTGCTCTCAGAAACTAGTAAATTCCCCAGCTGAAAAGCAAGCAGAGGTGGAGAAAACCTGAAAAATATAATTAATAAGCATGAGCTGTTAGGAATACACCTAAAACTGCATACTTGAGACAATGTGTATTTTTTAGCTTGTTTGGAGTGATTATAAAAATAAATCATGTATTATGCCATATAAGAAGCCTCAATTTCCTAGGAATGAAAGCAATAACAAATTAGGTTCACTCAGTATAATGCAATAAAATAAGAAATTACTAATAAAATGATAGTCACTAACTCCCAAAAAACCCCTTGTGGTTACAAATTAAATAACATATTTCTAAATAGCTATTGAATTTAAAAGATGAAATTATGATATATTTAGAACTGAAAGACAGTGAAAACATGAAATTTCAGAATTGTAGGATATAGTTCAAGCAGTACTTAAAAGGACTTTATAGCTTAAATACATTTATTAGGAAAGAAGAAAGATAAAAAAGTTGGTGAAAAGAACACAAAACAAATTTCAAGGAAACAAGATAGAAAAAGGTAAGTACAGACAGCAATGAAATACAGAATAATAATAATAACACTTGGCATGATAGAGAAGGTTAAAATCAAAACTTGGTTCTTTGAAAGATAAGATAGGCCTCTGACAGGCTCAAAAAGAAGAGAAGAGAAACTAAAAATACAGTACAATGTGGGTACCTGTAGTCCCAGCTACTTGGGAGGCTGAGACAGGAGAACTGCTTGAACCCAGGAGGCTGAGGTTTCAGTGAGCCGAGATTACGTCACTACATTCCATCTTGGGCGACAGAGAGAGATTCTGTCTTAAAAAAAACAAAAAACGGGACAATGAGAAAAAATGAAATAGCTGTAGACCAAAGAAATTTTCAAATGATTGTATTGGAACAAAATGCATACTTAACAAATTTGGGGGAAAAGCTAAATAAAATGAATAAATTCTCAGAAAAAATATGTAAAAATTATCCTAAGAATATAGAACACAATTACACCAATACATGGTAAAGAAACGGAGAAAGTAGTCAAAAGCTTTCCTCCCAGAAAGCACCTGCGAGAATTTTTTGGTTGAGTTCTGCTAAACTTTAGAAAGTTGGTTCTTTTATGAATTAATCCAGAAAACAGTGAAGAGAAAGATGTTCATCAATTTTCTAAAGTTAATGAAACCTCAATTAGAGTCCCTGTGAATGTAATAGTGTACATTAAAAGAGTGAAGGCAAAAATGTGATTATCTCAAGCAGTCACTGTTTAGCAGACAAATCTGGATTTCCAAGCAGAAGGAGATATATAATATAGGGGATCAGGTACTTTATTTTTATTTTTTTATTTTTATTTTTTGAGATGGAGTCTCACTCTGTCGCCCAGGCTGGAGTGAGTGGCGCGATCTTGGTTCACTGCAAGCTCCGCCTCCCGGTTTTACGCCATTCTCCTGCCTCAGCCTCCCGAGTAGCTGGGACTACAGGCACCAGCCACCTCGCCTGGCTAGTTTTTTGTATTTTTAATAGAGGCGGGTTTCACCATGTTTGCCAGGATGGTCTCGATCTCCTGACCTCGTGATCCGCCCGCCTCGGCCTCCCAAAGTGCTGGGATTACAGGCTTGAGCCACCGCGCCCGGCCGGGGATCAGGTACTTTAAAAGTTGTGAACGTTGGAGAAGCAGGTTTGGGTTGTGGGGTCGGTGGTAAGATCACATGACAATCCAGGAGACAGAAAGTTGCTACTGCTGTCACTTTTATTACTTCTTTATTACTTCTTTTTTTTTTTTTTTTTTTTTTTTTTTACAAACCCCACAAGGGGATAACTAGTTGGGCCCAGCAAATACATCTCTCCAGTCTTGCTTTCTTCCCATCCACTGTAGCAGGAAAATGGCCTGTACTTCACCTCCCTACCTCCCTCTTCCAGATGTCGTGATAAAGCATCTAGTTGAAAGATCCTAAGTTGCATCCAGAACCTTAGCTACAAAGGAATCTGGGAAATACGGTTTTTATCTGTCAGACCTACTCAACAGAGGGAGATTGGAATGAAGTTTGAGAGATTCAGTATAAAGTATGTACCACAAATGCTCAATTATCGCTGTTGCTACTTAACATAGAATTGTCATTTTATGTCCTAATCAGTGCTATCCAGGAAGAAAAACAAGAGGCATATGTATCTAATAGATAAAATTGTCATTACTTATAGAAGGTATGGTCATCTTAACAGAATTTAATAACAGATTACTAGAACTAAAGAGTACAATGGGCCGGGCGCGGTGGCTCAATCCTGTAATCCCAGCACTTTGGGAGGCCGAGACGGGTGGATCACGTGGTCAGGAGATCGAGACCATCCTGGCTAACACGGTGAAACCCCGTCTATACTAAAAAATACAAAAAAACTAGCCGGGCGAGGTGGTAGGCGCCTGTAGTCCCAGCTACTCGGGAGGCTGAGGCAGGAGAATGGCCTAAACCCAGGAGGCGGAGCTTGCAGTTAGCTGAGATCCGGCCACTGCACTCCAGCCTGGGCGACAGAGCCAGACTCCGTCTCAAAAAAAAAAAAAAAATACAATGACATTACTGTGTGTAAACAGTCATCTCTTGTATCTGGAGGGGAGTGTTTCTGGAACCTCCCTCAGATACCAAAATTCACAGATGCTCAAATCCCTGACATAAAACGGCTTAGTATTTGGATGTAACCTGTGCATATCCTCCTGTGTACTTTAAATCACATCTAGATAACGTATACAACTTGATACAATGTAAATGCTATGTAAGTAGTTGTTATATTGTTTAGGGAATAATGACAAGAAAAAGAAATCTACATATTCAGTACAAATGCAGTTTTTTCTGAATATTTTCCATCCACAGGTGATCAGATCCATAAATGTGGAACCCACAGATGCAGACAACCAACTGTACATATGATCAAACTATGAGTCAATTTATCTATTTTAGTAATATCCAATTAAAAATGAATAAAAACACAAGATACCACTTGTAGCAACGAAAGCTATATAGTATCTATGAATTAATAAGAATGCATAAAAATCTCTTCAGAGTAAAATTTAAAATGCTAATAAAAGGCAAAGATTATGTGAGTAAGTAGACTTTTTATTCTCTTGGAGGTCGTCGTAAAAAGTGTCAGTTCTTCACAAAATATTTAAAATTAAACCCCAACATTTTTCTTGTATGTTTTTGAGGAATTTGGTAAACTTCTTAAAAACATAAAGCAAGAGAGGGAAATTGATCCATTTGATTTTATCACAATTGCAGATTCTGTTCCATGAAGGTATCTGTAGACAGGTGGACAGATGACAGAATGGAAAATGATGTAGGTGTGTGCAATGTCCACAACTTAGGTTAACAGGAAATCTTTGTCTAGAACTGCAAGAAACTACGGCCAAAAAAAAAAAAAAAAAAAAAAAATGTGATTGCAATCCAAGGAGAAAAATAAGTGATATGACCGTGCCCTTCACAAAGCAGTAAACCCAAAAGGCTGACTAGCATCGGAAGAAATCATCAAGCTCATTATTACTGAGAGAAATGAGAATCGAAGCAGTAAAATGATATCCTTATTACACTAGCAAGAGTTGTCCGAGAATGGTGGATGCTAGTGGGGATGTGTGAACATACGAATTGTCATGCCCCGGTGGTGGGAATGTAAACTTGGCACCTATACTGGAGAACAGAAGTTCTTAAATTAGGCACAGAAATACTGATCCCACATTTATTCCCCTGGGTACGCATCTCAGAAACACTTTTAGATAATTGAATAAGGGATATGCCTGAGGTATAGTATCATTAAGGCAAGCTGCCCTTACTGTTATGGATTTAAATTGTTAGGTTTTTTACAAACACTATAGCGAACATCTTTGCACTTATGATTCGGTCACTTTTCAGGTTATCTACTTAGGGAGAATAGTGCTTTGATGTTTATTAGCTTTGCAACCTCAAGCAGGTATTTATCGTCCGTTCCTCAGTGGTTTCATGGGTTGTTGTGAGAATGAGATGGCTTGATACCTGTAACAGGATTAGAAGTGCTTGCAAGAGTAAATGCCTAGTCAGTAGTAGCTGTTATTATAGAATTATTCCTAGAAACTGAAGCACTGGGTTGGTTGCTATGGACTTTCCAAAGGCTCAGCTTTCTTTGGATATTTATTGTGTGCTCCTATGTGTCTTGATGTTTAGGCTAAGTGGTCAAAAATTCTTGTCCTGGTGCTACCGAACTGCCACAGTAAACGGAAAAAAAAGTAAATGAGATACATGCTAGTCCTTGCTACAGATGAAGCTGCAGTTGGAGTTAATGGTGAATGTGCTTAGCTTTTGGGTTATGCGATCTGTATTAATTCTTTGTTTGTAGGATTCTAGAAGTATCAGGAGTGGATGGTAAACCTCTGAGAGTTTTCTTTGGTTCTTCTTTGGTTCCTAACTGAGACAGGCAAGAGGGCTGCTGTGCATTTGCTGGCTGCATAACATTCGCCATGGTTCTTTTTATTTTCTATTTTATTTATCTTTTATTTTTTTTTCTTCTGAGGCAAGGTCTTGCCCTGTTGCACAGGCTGCAGTGCAGTGGTGAGATCATAGCTCACTGCAGCCTCGAACTCATGGTCTCAAGTGGACTGATCTTCTCACATCAGCCTCCTGAGTAGCTGGGACCACGGGCATGCACTACCACGCCCAGCTAATTTTTTGATTGATTTTTTGCAAAGACGAGGTCTCGCTATGTTGTCCAGGCTGGTCTCAAACTCCTGAGCTCAAGCAATCCTCCCACCTTAGCCTCCCAAAGTGCTGGGATTACAGGCATGAACCACTGTGTCCAACCTCCGTGGTTCTTTGAATAATGATCATTAAGAGATTTGTTGTTTGAAACAGTGTCATTATGATAATGGATAAATGCATTTAGTATGGTTAATTGTAGTCAGCTACTTTAGGTAACTGTGATATACTCTAATGTCCCAGCCTCCCTCCAGATGAAAATAATGTTCTTCTTCTTAGTGTTCCCATTGCTCTTCGTGCCTCTATTGCAGCAGTAACCACTGTTCTTTATATTGTGGTATATGTATAATTTTTTCTCATTAGATTTTAGTTTCTTCTGGCCAGAGACCATGGGTGATTCACCTCTGAATCCCTAAAATGATTAACATTCAAGAAGTTTTTGTCAAATTGAATTCCCTCCTTCCCCCTTTGTATCCTTTGTGCTCTCTTCTGGGAAATATTTAGAATGTCCCCCAGGTTATTGATCACTACATTCTAGAAGACCTCAGAAATGCTTCTCACCAGCCACCCATGTTAAAGAGCAGACCTGTGACAGACAGAGCCATTCTAATTTATGACTCTTTCTTTGGTGACAGATAGATGTGGCCTTTGGCAGGCTACCTGATTCAAAATGGTTTACCCTGAGTTGATGTCATCTTTGGGAGCACCTGTAATGGATCTGATCACCGGATGCCTTCAGGCACCACGCAAATTCCAGCAAGTTTTGCCCCTACCCAGGAGCATATGTTTATTCTGCATTGCTAATAGAGAGAAAATATTTTCCCAAAGGAATTATGGGCAAATTGCTTTAGTATCTTTCCACAAATATTTATTTTTAGTTTAAATTCTCTAATTTATTGCCGAATATTTAGTGTGACATATATTCTTTTTTTCTAGTAACACATTACCATGAGTGGTTCTTGGGCCTTAATTTTCTCATCTGAAAAATTAATGAGTCTGTATTTTTTTATATTTACTCATTTCGAATTTATATCTTGCTTAGTTTTAAATGTTTTAAAATGTGTTTAAAGTTGGTGAAAAGAGTACAGAGAATACAAAAACAAATACTATATCCAGTAAGTCAGAAGCAAGAAAAACAAGGAAAAACAGAAGTGGGCATTCAAACGAGAGCCAGAAGTAAGGCAGATAGACAAATGCTGAGAGCCTGGTTCAGCCGCCAGGACCGGGCATGATTTGAGTGATCTGCTGTCTAGCAACTGTCAGGGAAAAGGAATCCCAGTCAGTCACCTGCTTCCCAAGGTTCATGAGATAACCTCTGAGAAGTACAACTAATCATGGTGCTGGGAGGAGAAGAATATTTATCTTGAGAAGTCTGGAGGAGAGTACTGTGATTGAATGAGCCCTGAGGCTCTGCACTTTACAGCCCCTCAGGCCTGGTAGTATTTGGAGAACCTCTGCTGCTGAGGCCAGGGTGTCTGTGCCCACTGTTCATCACTGGTGTCTGCTTTGCACTTCTTCAAGGCAATTTTCACTTTCAACGTGAACTACAGACGTGCTCATAAGAGTAAACCCTCAGGAAGTGGTAGCCATGACTATGGAATTATTCCTAGAAATTAAAGCACTAGATTCATTGGTATGGATTTATTTTAAGGCTCATTTTACTTTGTTTGAATATTAATTGAGTGCCACTAATGTGCTTGCCTTTTGTTAACTTTTGGAGGAAAAATTTGACCTCAAAGTTGTTAGAGTCTGTCCTTTGTGACACGCAGTTGGTACGTTGTTTATTATATGGTAAATGTGACCACTTGGTGCAGCTTGTGTGTGATAAACCACCGTCTCCTTTTCCTCTACCTCCCAGAGATTCAGAGTGTTTTTCTCTCACTTTGGCCTTAGGACCATTCTTTTCTCCTACCAGTCTGTTTTCTTTACAATCCTAAATCACACACACCAGTTCCATCATTTGAGAGAGGTGGGGACAGAAACAACTGGCTCCCACTTCTCTGTGTCACCACCAGTGTCCAGTTGGTTTGGGCCAAGCCTTGGACTGCACATTTCCTGGCTTTTTAAGTATCCCTTAACTTAATGGTCCCCAACCTTTTTGGCACCAGGACTGTTTTCATGGAAGATAATTTTCCCACAGCCCAGCGGGCAGGGAGGTGATGATTTGGGGGATGAAACTGTTCAGATCATCAAGCATTAGCTAGATTCTCGTAAGAAGCGTGCACCCTGGATCTCTCACACATGCAGTTCACAGTAGGGTTTGTGCTCCCATGAAAATCAAACCCCGCCTCTGACCCGACAGGAGGAGTTGCTCAGGCAGTAATGCTTGCTTGCTCACTGCTCACCTCCTGCTGTGCAGCTGGTTCCTAACAGGCTGTGGACCGGTACCTGTCCACAGCCCGGGGTTGGGGACCCCTGCCTTAACTAATGGATCCCTTTTCCCCAACTCTTCTCTGCCTCTTGCTGGATGAGGAGGTTTCCCATTTACTCCATTACTCTTTGGAGAAAGTCTCCAATTCTGTCTTATCTGGAAATACTTCTTGTTTTCTAATGATAGGTTAATTTATAACAACATGATCATTAACTTATGTCACAGTCACAGATGGCAGTGGCCCGGCCATATCCCGCAGTCTCGCGTAACGAGGCATGGGAGAGCTGGTGCAATTTACTGCGCTGATAGGTCCCTAAAGGCATTTCAAGCTTTGCTCCACAAAGTACTCTCTTTTAGCACAAATTAATGTTTTTTATTTTGTTCAGTGACTTTTGTCAATATATAAATGCTTAGAATTTATTATAATCACAGTTTGTTTGCTTTTCATGCATGCTTCTTAATCCAGGGTGATTTATGTGTTTACCATCTGTAGCATGAATTTTTCTGTCAGAATGTGAACTATTTGCACTTACAGTACACACGTTTGTTTTACATTTTCTCAGAGAGCTAATACTTTGTTTTCCCAAAATAGATTTACTTAATGAAATTAGGATCTTCATGTTGAGATGTTTATTTTTAAAATTTGACTTTAGTTATGTTAACTAAGTCTGTGTTACTTAATTTAATTTAGAGTCGACTTATTGAAGTTGGTAATTTACTTAAATGTAATAGCTGAACTGCATAAATTTTAAAAACTTATCCTAGCTATTTGATATTACCAATCTATAAAATCTTGATTTTGATGTTGTTGTTCCTATTGTAGATCATCTTTGTTATTAAGAGAGCCGTTTTTTAATTTTTAGCTTTTTTTTTTGAGGTGGAGATCTTACTTTGTCATGCATGTGGGAGTGCAATGGCACAATCATAGTTCACTGTAACCTCAAACTCCTGGATTCAAGTGATCCTCCCGCCTCAGCCTCCCAAGTAGCTGGAACTACAGGCCCATACCACCATGCCCAGCTAATTAAATTTTTTTTTTGTACAGACAGGGTCTCGCTATGTTGCCCAAGGTGGTCTTGAACTCCTGAGCTCAAGTGATTTTCCTGCCTTAGCCTCCCAAAGTGTGAGAGTACAGGTGTGAGCCACGACATCTGGCCTGAAAGCAGCTTTTTGTTTTACAGTTTGTTCTAAGGGAACTCAAAGCTCCACATCTTTTAAAAATTATTAGTATTTGATCTGAAACCTTTTTAAAGCAATCTGCTTTGAATCATGTGAGGAGCTCACTGAATACAACTTTCTTGGTAATCAGAGAATGGGATTAATTTTTTAACTTGGATGAGCAGTTCTAGCGTGAGTTACGAGGAAGTGTCAAGTGACCTGTTTTCTAAATGTTGAATTAAATCTGCTATCTGTATTTTAAAAGCTAATTGGTATATTTCTACCTACCTCTTAAAAAGCCATCACTCATACTCTCTTTCCATCTCATCCCATTCGCTTCTCTTACCTAAGTTACTTACTTGCTATCTTATTAGGAAAAATTTAAAAATCCACTTACTGAACATGTACGTACACAGGATTACTTGGTGACTACCAATGCCTAATCATCAGTGAAAGGACACCCTTTAAAATAAGACTTTTAGATCAGCAAGAAATGACTAGTATATTTTATTCAATTCAACAAACATCCACTGGGCGCTTATGTTCGAAGTACGGTGGGTGATAGAACTAATAAGGCAGTAGTTTGTACCTGGAAGTAACTCTCATTCTTTTTAAATTGTTTTTGGGGGGGTCTGTTTCTTTGTCAGACCTTTAGTTTGTTTAATCATGAATTTTGGTCAAGAAAGATTTTTTTTTTTTGAGAGGTAGTCTTGCTCTGTCGCCCGGGCTGGAGTGCAGTGGCCGGATCTCAGCTCACTGCAAGCTCCGCCTCCCGGGTTCACACCATTCTCCTGCCTCAGCCTCCCGAGTAGCTGGGACTACAGGCGCCCGCCACCTCGCGTGGCTAGTTTTTTGTATTTTTAGTAGAGACGGGGTTTCACCGTGTTAGCCAGGATGGTCTCGATCTCCTGACCTCGTGATCTGCCCGTCTCGGCCTCCCAAAGTGCTGGGATTACAGGCTTGAGCCACCGCGCCCGGCCAGATATTTTTAACTGATGGCAATTCTAGGCAAAAATGCCTCAGTGAAGATGGAGAGCCTATTTGGGATCAGGATCATCCAGCCCCTCAGAGCAAGACTATGGAGATCATATTCACAGTGGGTACCAAGACCTGGGCTTGGCGTAGGCATCGTGTCTGACTGGCGGAATTTCCTATACACTACATGGACTGATCAGTGACCACAGAGGAGGTAGCTGGCATGTGCAAGACAGAGCAAAGATTAAGTGAGCCAGACATAATAGTGCCTGGCAAATCGTCTCACCGTGTGTGAGCCCGATGCATGGTGGCTTCTCTTATTATGATTCTATTCTGATGAGCTTTACTCAGTGAAGATAGGCACCTGTTCAATCATCTATTCATCAAGTGCCTGTATATGTGACAGGCGTGATACGAGGTACAGAGGATTGAACTGTGAGCTCAGCAAATCCAGTCATTGCCTTCATAGGACTTTCACTTAGCGGGGGCTTCAGACAAGTGCGTGGGCTAAACAGTTGAGTAAATGTAACCATGGTGAAAAATAGAGGGTGCTATTGAAATGTGTTCCCCTGAAGAAGGGAAGAAGAGATTTCCGGAAGAATTTCCACTGGAGGAGGTATTTCCGTTGAAAAGTAAGTAGGAATTGATTAGAATAGGAGATGCAGAGAGAGGTGGACAGTATTCCAGGCAGACGGAGCATCTGGGGTGACCTCCCAAAACTGAGAGACAGTGCAAAGCCCCAGGAACTCCTTTACGCAGCCCAGGCACAGCCAAGTGGGGCCTGGTGTGGGCCGTGCCTCTCAGCTTGCTATGAAAAAGTCTGGGCTTTATCCCAGAGCAGTGGAGTGCTATAGTTAAATTTTAAATGGGGCACTGATCTGATGAAATACTCAGGAAGATCACCCTGGTCTCAGAGACTCTGCTGGGAGGGTGGAGGAAGAGTGGCAGAATCAAGGCATTGGTGGGACCATGGCTGGAGCTGAGCAAGGGACTGACACTGTGGCGTGCATAGGCAGAAGAACATATGCGATTCCACAGAGGCGGGTCCGGGTCCAGAGAGAGTCTCGGGGGGTCGAACAGAGCACCCTTCTCTGCTGGGCCAGCCTTGGGCTGATTTAACAGCAGAAAACTGGGTGGATCTGTTTGTTCAAGGGCCCAGGGAAGACAGGCTTTGGGGAGTCACCATCGCAGGCTGAGGACAACAGATGTAGCAGCCCACTGAGAAACAACAGCCTCCACGTGCGCAGCTGGGGAAGAAGTGAGTCACTGTCTTCTCAGTCACACCCAGCACCTGCTTAATGACCACTTTTTCCAGAGCCAGACTTTGAATATGAAAAACAATAATCAAATGATCTTCTTCCTAGGAGTTGAGTTGGTGCTCCTGATTAGCTCAGGGCTAACACTAAAACTAGAAAACTGGAGGCTTTCTGGGAGCCAGGCTGCCTGGTGGCTGATGTGGCCACATAACATTGTGATTTTGACTCTTCCTTTTCTAAGGCATGCTGAGAACCCTTGAAGCCCCCTGCCGTTCTTCTGTTTTCCATTCTCTCCTTCCAGTGCTCATTAAAAAAAAAAAAAAAAAAAAAAAAAAAAACACAAAAACTGAATGTGTAATTAAGCACTATGTTTTGTGTCTTTTTCTGACAGGTTCATCAATTCTACATGCATTTACTGAATGCTTACTAAAGGCAGGGCTGTATTTTACAAATCATTCTTTGTGAAGCTGCTATTTTCACTTTGGTTCTGCAGATAGGATGTGTGTTAAAGAATTCGTAGGTGTGGATAGACTTTGCCTCTGCAGCTGTCCTTCCAGATCAGACTAGACACATACATACCTGATTTTTTTTTTTGTTTTTGAGATGAAGCCTCACTCTGTCGCCCGGGCTAGAGTGCAGTGGCGCCATCTTGGCTCACTGCAACCTCCACCTCCTGGGTTCAAGGAATTCTCCTGCCTCAGCCTCCTGAGTAGCTGGGATTACAGGCGCCTGCCACCACACCCAGCTATTATTTTGTATTTTTAGTAGAGACGGGGTTTCACCATGTTGGCCAGGCTGGTCTTGAACTCCTGACCTCCTGATTCTCCTGCCTCAGCCTCCCAAAGTGTTGGGATTACAGGTATGAGCCACCGTGCCCGGCTCACATACTTCATTTGACCCTGTGCTATGAAGTTGCTATTTCTACTGTTGTTAACTGATGCCAGAACCTGGGTTTAAGGTAACGAGTGGGGCGAGTGTGCTTGTTGCTGAAATATATGAATGTGGGAAAAACTTCTGGTCTCCTCCCTATGTCCTTGGCTCTGGTCAGTGCTGGGTGCAGGGTGCCTGCCATTTGCAAAGCAGAACCTGTAATCCGAGTGTGCATCATTCCCCTCCACACACACATTCTGTGCAGCTAAAGTAGTGTATAAAGTAGCTAATGCAATACTGTACTGCCTGGCTTTGTGAGATTTAGAAGGAAAACATGTCATTTAAAGTTACGAAACAGACCAACTACTCAACCAAAGGCAGGAATAAGGAGACAGAAGATGAAAGGTGACAGAAACTTGACTGAAATTAGCATGTTAGCATTACAGGATTAGGAAGAGAAGTAGCAATTTTACAAATTAATAACACGAAAGGCGTTTTATCTGAGTGGTGAGTGTGAGCTGTCGTGTGGGAGCCTCTTGGTAGCTGTGCAGTACAGGGTTGTCATGTCTGGAGTTACCCTTTCCACCCCTCTTTGAATTGCTGGAATCATCACAGCGTTCCATTCCTCTGCAGCCTAAAGAATGCCTCCTTTGCCTCTTAAAAGACAGATTCTATGTTTACGTTGACACCTGCCGCCTGACTGCCATAACCAAATACCCTAGACTGGGTGGTTTAAGGCTGGGAAATCCAAGTTCCAAGTGGCCCTGTTTCTTTTGAGGGCTCCCTTCTTGGCTTTTGTAGGTGGCTGACTTCTTTCTGTGTCCTCACATGCCTTTGCTTGGTGCATGCATGTGGGGAAAGGGAGAAAGCACGCATGTTTTCTCTGGTGTCTCTTCCTGTAAGGGCACCAATTCCATCATGCGGGCCCCTCCCTTCTAACCCTCATTGTAATACCTCCCAAAGGCCCTGTCTCCAAAGGCCGTCACATTAGGGGTTAGGGCGTCAAACAGATGAATTTTGAGGGGACACAAACATCAGTCCCTAAGAGCATCTAATTTGAGACTTTTATTTAAGCTAAAAGAATGCATTTTAACATTATCGGGGTGGGGTGAGGGGAGACACCCACATTGACTATAGATAGGGCTTTTGGCTGGCTTTTGATTTTCCAGGATGAAGGAAAATCGGTTTAGAGAGAAACAATAAAATTTCATTAAGAACTTCAAAGGAACCGCCTTCGTAAAGGCAGTAAGTCTGTTTAGAGAAAGTTTGGGGGATCAACTTATAAAGAGCATTCAAACTCTTCATTTTCTGTGTTCTCCCAGATTTATGGGAATGAAGTAGAAACAGGCTTCCCAGTCTCTCATGTATCACTGAAACCCAAAACACAATAGCGTTTGTCTTGTTACAAACCGGGAGGCTGTAAATCTATTATTTATTATTTATTAAAGGTGCAAGTTCCAGAGTGAGGCTTGTGAATAGCCCAGAGAAATAGGAGATGAAGCCTTTGATCTCTGTTCCGTTCTTCCCCGTGTGAGCCAGGTCACCAGTGATTCAATGGGCTTTCTGCTCTTGTGAAATATGTTTGTTTACCTGGACTACGTTCAAAAGGTAAAAGAAACAAGAAAAGCGAAAGATGAGGAAAAGCACAAACCTGACTTGACAGTTCAGATCCAGTTTCAAGTTGTAATTAGAGAAAGCAACATTATTTCCAGCTCTCATCAAAATTTTCCAGTAGACCAGTTGTGCTTTGGATCTCTTACGGGACATTATAAATAATGTAGAATAATAATGCTATGCTATTCAGACTTCTCTTTTCTGCTCATCACCCCCAAATAGGTCCCTTGGGGTCGGTCACCATTGTTTACGGAGATCTGACAGTGGCCACACCCAGGTGAAAGCTTCTGGAGTTACACTGTGTACTTCTGTGTGACTCTGAGCTAGGTGGGGCCGTTTGCAAGTGAGATAAGCTCTGTGTTACCTGGTTAGAGAAAGCCTGTGCGTTCCCGGGGGGAGTCACAGGTGCACAAAACATTCAGCAAAGAAGTCCCCGTTTGCAATGGTCCAGTTAGAGATGTCTTGCTCCTTGCTATGTTTGCCTTTTGAGAAACTGATCCAGTTCATGGATATGCAGAAAATAACTGGATTTTTTTATTTTACTGTAGTAAATCTGCCAGTATCTTTAATTTCTGAGAAAAATGCAAGTCATAATAAATTCTGTCATTTTTCTCCGGTGTAGGGAACATTATCAATACCCATGTGACTTATGCATGGTGTGTATGTGGCTGCGTTTTGCCTGTGTTGAGCCACGTGCACAAACTAAGAAGTGTTTCTTAGTTGCTAGAAACAGGAGCTTCAACATTTTGTTCTTGATGCTTCCGTGATTCAGGCGGAAGGTATTTACTTGTAAATTATATACAGTCCATAGTCTCTGCAAAACAGAATTGGGCTGCTATTTGCTGGGACTGCTTAAACCTGCCCTTGAGAGTAGAAGTTTAGTTTCCTCGTAGCTAGTCGGGCACCTGAAGAAATTGTAGACTTTTGATGTTTATCCTTTTGCATTTCACCACTGTGAATGGACTTCCATCGTTTTTCATCCATGCCCTTGCAGCCACCCCCTGACATGACTCCTTATGCCCAGTCCACCTTGCAAAGAGAGGACAGCACACAAATCCTCCTGGAGCCCGGCCGTGCTGGAGGATTTCACCTGCCTCTGGGCCCCATTCTAAATGAAATCCACACACACTCCTCCATCTGGAATCCCAGACCTACTGCAAGACCCCCCGTAGCCCACCTTTTTATTCCCTTTCCTTACACTACTCTACAAATCATCACATGGTCGCAGTAACAATAAGAATAACTAATAACAGCACTCTGAGATTGGTTCTGTAATTTACACCATTTTACAGACAAGGAAACAGAGACTTGAAGGATAGGTATCCAGGCCAAGGTTTCATGGCCTGAGAGTCATAGCGTCAGAGTGGCCCAGGATGTCTGACTGTGGAGGTCTTCACTGAGACATGCTCCCTTTATTGTTGCCTTGGACTTCATGGGCTCCTGGAGGCTTTCATGCCCTCCAGATGGCTCTTTTCATGCTCTCCCCTCTTTCCTCATTGTGTCTGCCTCCATCTCAAGGGTAACCTGTGCAGTAGGTCCATGATGGAACCTCCCTTCAGGTAATCCTCATGGAATTCACTTTTGCTTCTGCTCTTCACTGAACCTGGTCTGTGTCAGACACTCCGCTAGGAGCTGTCCATGTCTATTAGGTTAAATTACAAGGAAATAAACTGAGACTTGAGTCCTTGAAGCAGTGCTGTGAGGAAGGCATTCTCTGTGTTACTAACGAGGGCACTGGCTTGCATTCAGCTTTGTATGGTCATATTGTCCCCCAACCATGTTACAAGCTTCCTGAGGGCAGAAACTCTAACCTCCTGATCTCCTGCATTGCCTGGCAGCTCCTGTCATGTCTGAACACCTTAGAGGCGTGAGGTGACTGCGTTGCTGATGTGGCTTAAAGGAACCTGGAGCTCTTAGAGAAATGATCAGAAGGAGCAAGAACTGAGAGGCTGATGAAATTTATTCTTTCCAGTCACCTTACAGTGAGAGTGGTGGCAATGTTTGTTTCTTTTCCTCCTTCCCCTGTTTTTTTGTATTCATCTAGTATATTTTCTCTCTCTAATTTGCATTACTTTTCCTATATAAAGGGGGCTGATGAAAGTACTATCTTTCCAATAAATTGAGGGGAGGGACTCCTCCCCAAGTCATCATTCTATAAGGCAGCATCATTCTGACGCCAAAACCTGACTGAGATGCAGAAAAAAAATCTTTAGGCCAATATCCTTGATGAACATTGATGGAAATATCCTCAACAAAATCCCTGCAAACCAAGTCCAGCAGCACATCAAAAGGAATCCACCATGATCAAGTAGGCTTTATCCCTGGGATGCAAGGTTGGTTCAACATATACAAATCAGTAAATGTGATTCATTCCATAAACAGAATTAAAGACAAAAATCACATGATTATCTCAATAGAGGCAGAAAAGGCTTTTGATAAAATTCAACATCCCTTCAAGTTAAAAACTCTCAATAAACTAGGTGTTGAAGGAACTTACCTCAAAATAGTAAGAGCCATCTGTGACAAGCCCACAACCAACATCATATTGAATGGGCAAAAGCTGGAAGCATTCCCCTTGAAAACTGGCAGAAGACAAGGATGCCCTCTCTCACCAATCCTATTCAACATAGTATTGGAAGTCCTGGCCAGTCCTGGTTGTGGAGAACAGGGAACACTTACACATTGTCAGTTGGAGTGTAAATTAGTTAAACCGTTTGGAAAGCAGTGTTGCGATTCCCCAAAGAGCTAAAAACAGGCAAAGAAAGGGCATCCAAATAGAGAGGAAGTCAAAGTATCCTGTTTGCAGATGACATGATTCTGTATTGAAAAACTGGGTAAAGTCTGCCACACCTAGAGGTGCCTTGGGTGAGCCATCATCTTGGCCCAAAATGTTCTTCAGCTGATAAACAATTTCAACAAAGTTTCAGGATACAAAATCAGTGTATGAAAATCATTAGCTTTTCTATATACCAACAGCCAAGCTGAGAGCCAAATAAGGAATGCAATCCCGTTCTCAATAGCCACAAACATAATATAATACCTAGGAATACAGCAAACCAGGGAGGCGAAAGAGCTCTACAAGGAGGATTACAAAACACTGTTCAGAGAAATCAGAGATGACACAAACAAATAGAAAAATATGTCATGCTTATGGTTAGGAAGTATTAATATCATTAAAATGGCCATAATACCCAAAGCAATATACAGATGCAATGCTATTCCTATCAAATTACCAGTGACATTCTTCACAAAACTGGAAATAACTATTTTAAAATTCACATGGAACCAAAAAAGAGCCTGAATAGCCAAGGCAATCCTAAACAAAAAAAAAGCTGGAGGCATCATGTTACCTGACTTCACATTATATTACAGGGCTATACAGGGCTATGGTAACCGGAACAGTATGGTAGTTGTACAAGGACAGACACACAGACCAATGCAACAGAATAGAGTACTCAGAAATAAGGCCATCACACCTACAACCATCTGATCTTTGACAAAGCTGACAAAAACACGAAATGGGGAAAGGGATATGAAGAAATGGTGCTGGGATAACTGGCTAGCCAATCCATCTTTAATCCAAGATGGATTAAAGACTTAAATGTAAAACCCAAAACTATAAAAACCCTGGAAGACGGGCCGGGCGTAGTGGCTCACGCCTGTAATCCCAGCATTTTGGGAGGCCAAGGTGGGCAGAGCACGAGGTCAAGAGATTGAGACCATCTTGGCTAACACGGTGAAACCCCGTCTCCACTAAAATACAAAAAATTAGCCGGACATGGTGGCATGCGCTTGTAATCCCAGCTACTCAGGAGGCTGAGGCAAGAAAATCACTTGAACTAGGGAGGCAGAAGTTGGAGTGAATCGAGGTCATGCCACTGCATTCCAGCCTGGGCAACAGAGCAAGACTCTGTCTCAAAAAAAAAAAAAAAAAAAAAAATCATCCCTGGAAGACAATCCGTGCGATACCATTCTGGAATAAGAACTGGTGTTAATTGTATGATGAAGATGCTGAAAACAATTGCAGCAAAAGTTGACAAATGGGATCTAATTAAACTTAATAGATTTTGCACAGCAAAATAAACTATCAACAGAGTATGCAGACCATCTGTAGAATGGGAGAAAATATTTGCTAATTATGTGTCTGACAAAGGTATAACCAGGATCTATAAGGAACTTAACTTTATAAGAAAAATCTTATTAATTAGTGGGCAAAGGACATGAATAGAAACTTTTCAGAAGAAGGCATATGTGTAGCCAACAAACATGACAAAAAGCTCAATATCACTGATCACTAGGGAAATGCAAATCAAAACTACAATGAGATACCATCTCACATTAGTCAGAATGGTTATTATTAAAAGTCAAAAAAATAACAGATGTGGGCCAGGTTGTGGGGAAAAGGGAACACTTATACACTGTTGTGGGGAGGGTAAATTAGTTAAACCGTTGTGGAAAGCAGTGTGGCAATTCCTCAAAGAGCTAAAAATGGAGCTACCATTCAACCCAGGAATCCCATTAATGGGTATATACCCAAAGGAATGTAAATTCTACCATAAAGACACATGTACATGTATGTTCACTGCAGCACTATTCACAATAGCAAAGACATGGAATCAACCTAAATGCTCATCAGTGTTAGACTGGATAAAGAAAATGTGATACATGTACACCACGGAATACTATGCAGCCATCAAAAAGAATGAGATCGTGTCCTTTGCAGGGACATGGATGAAGCTGGAGACCATCATTCTTAGCAAACTAACACAGGAACAGAAAACCAGATACCACATGTTCTCATAAGTGGGAGCTAAATGATGGGAACACATGGACACACGGGGACAGACACAGGGGCCAACTTGAGGGTGGAAGCCTCCCTCAGGTAGGTTTGTCTCAGGTAGGTCTCCCTCAGGTAGGCCTCCACTCTCAAGTAGGCTGCAGTGTCTGTTGTGGAGGGTGGAGGGTGGGAGGAGGGAAATAATCAGAAAAATAACTATTGGGTACTAGGCTTAGTATCTGGGTGACAATCTGTATAATGAACCCCCATGAGATGAACTTACTTACATAACAAACCTGCACATGTAGCCCTGAATCTAAAGTTAAAAAAAAAAAAAAAAAAAGAAAAAGTACTATCAGGGCTAGTCTGAGACTCCATGGACTTAATACCTCATTCTAATTTTGCAAATAAAGGAAATAGAGTTCCCTTTCACGTTCTCCAGGCTTTCCAGCCTTTAGCCTTCAGCCTTTACCAGCACCCCCTCCCTCCTATTTTCCAACTCAGAGCGTGGCAACAACTTTATCATTAAGACCTCAGAGATGCTGAGTGGAAGACAACTGTGTATAGGAAAAGGGGGGCAGATAACCAAGCAATTGCGTAGGATCATGCATCTAGAACTCCGAAGTGTGCTGCAGAGTGCATTCCCAAGGTCCTTCCTTCTGTGACCCAGGCCTAGTCCTAAATGCAGAGGGCGGGGGTAGGGATGGGAGTAAAAGCATTTGGACAAAGAAACACATGTCGAAGACCTCCGGTCTCCGTGTCAACACTCTGCAGGCCTCTGGCTGGTTCCTGCGTGTAGGCCATGCAGCAGCTCGACCTTGTTTACAGCTCTTGGGCTAATGAGGATTATCATTTATGCCTGAGAGTATGTAAATTTGGCAGTTCCTGCTCTAAAATAACATTCTCCATCTTTCCGGGAGTAAACTGCTTTCTTAGTAAACAAATTTTCAGTGCATTATGTTACCATTTGGAAACTTTCCTCTTGTGCCAAATTGCTCTTAAAGGTGAGTGATTCATAAAGGATATTTTATTTACGTTGAACTCAGCTTCTGTCTGGAACAGTATTAGAACACAAGGAGAGTCAGTAAACCATGACTGGAAATATGTGAGGAGCTAAGACATTGGAATCCACATCTGTATTTAGATCTTGAGAGGTTGCATCTGTCTAGTTCATAGCACTGATTTCTTTCTCATCCACTGAGTATTAAGTACAAAGCCCTTTACTTGGAGAGTTCCTTGAGATACAGAAATGAATAACCTATCAGTCTCTGGCATCTGTGCTTCTACACTTTGGAGAGGGAAATAAAACAAGTAGTAAGCAAGAGGCAGGAGTCCCAGGTGCCCCCTGAGAGGCGTGGCATGCCACAGAAGGCATGGGCAGGAAGACCACGTCCACCTGCTTGCAGGGTCCTGTGAATGCCACCAAGAGGGCGGCATCTGCAACAGTAAAGAATTTATTTCACTGTAGAAAGAAGGTGGGAGCATTTCAAGTGGAGGGAACAATAAGAGCAGAAGAAAGTATGGGACTTTGTGGAGCAGAGAGAGGCCCTGTTTGCTTGGAGTGAAGGTCCCATATCGGCAGACCAGGAAGAGATAAGGCTGGAACCCCTTTGGGGTCAGGCTCCACCTCCACTCCACAGCATTCCAGGAGGGAACCAAATGCCAATCTAAGGTGCCAGGGAGAAGTGTTTGAAGTTTGTACAGCAGGGGAAAGAAGTCAGTTTGAGTACGTTTTCCCTTAGTATGTTTTTGCAAACCTATTTTGGGGTATTGGAAGGGAAAAAAGTACCATACTTACATGAATTTGGGAATAAGCAGGTGCTTGCCGTAAGTCTTTGTAGAGCTTTTAATATGCTTTGTGACTGTAGAAAGGGATATGTTGTGTCATCTCCTAACGTATTTGACCATGAGATCTAGTTGAATACAAACCTAATGCACCTTTTTGGATTCCCTTGGCTGCTTCTTACTTGTCTGACGTTCCCTGCCTAGTTTCACATCAAGCCCCACCCCTTCACAGCCCCACCTGACCCCTCATTCTGGGCCCTATTCTGATTGAGCTTTCCCTTTGTTTCTGGACTTGGATAAAATGCTGCAAACAGGGTTGCTGAGTGGCTACCAGGGGCTGCCTTGTGCCCCGTGGAAGTCCCTGAGGCATCAGCTTCTTGAGAGGTGAACCTTTTTCAATGGGAACCAGGAAGGAGCCTGGCCAGATGCTTTCCCATTCTTTCTTGTTCCATGGACTGCTCCAAGGTGTGCTTGCTTCTGAGAACTTTCCAGAGAGGTCGCACGTGCTTGGGCGTGTCCGCCGAGTGAGCTGGTGTGTTCTTGGGTCTGTGCCCTTGCTGAAATGGGGGTAACCCATGACTTCACATTTTGAGTGACCCACTGCTCATTTTTCCTTGCTTCCTGTGCCTGTTTGCCTCCATCCTGCTGCCCTAGTTTTGTACTTGCCAAATAAAACATCAGCATGTGATCCTTGCCTCAGCCTCTGCTTTCCACAGGACCTGAGCAAAGATAGACTCTGATTGAGTGCTTGAGACGGGTGTTTCACAGACTCACTTTGGAAAATGGCCACATAGGCTGAACTCAGACATTGAGCATTAAGAATGGCCGATTGGCCGGGCGCGGTGGCTCAAGCCTGTAATCCCAGCACTTTGGGAGGCCGAGATGGGCGGATCACGAGATCAGGAGATCGAGACCATCCTGGCTAACACGGTGAAACCCCGTCTCTACTAATAAAAATACAAAAAACTAGCCGGGCTCGGTGGCGGGCGCCTGTAGTCCCAGCTACTCTGGAGGCTGAGGCAGGAGAATGGTGTGAACCCGGGAGGCGGAGCTTGCAGTGAGCTGAGATCCAGCCACTGCACTCCAGCCTGGGCCACAGAGTGAGACTCCGTCTCAACAAACAAACAAACAAAAAGAATGGCCAATTTTATAATAGACCAGACAAAAAATAAAATAAGGAGAGGAAACATGTAGGTAGTTGATGAAGTGAATCAGAACTTGCAGTAAAGCTAGAGTAATGGATTTAGGAGTAGGTCTTATAGAGATAATTGATAAAAGAATGAGTGTATAGGCTGCGTAAGTTGGGATAGGTGGAAAAAAGAGGTGACAACATTTAAGCATGCAAAGAGAGAGAATGAGGTGCTCTTGATAGAGAAAGGAGTGATGGTAGCTGGAGTGGAGTGCCAGGGCACAGAGCCGCAAGAACCCTGAAGAGGAAGAGGGTCATGAAGAAGGAAATTGATCAGGGCCCTGAATTCCTGAAGTACGTGGTCGGTGGTAACAGAGAACAGCAGTGGTGCTGAGGTGGCTCTGAGAGAGGGGAGTTTGGCAGAGGAGGGAAGAAGGGTGGGAGCTAGATAGTGCATCAGAATTGAGCACAGCGTAAGAGATGAAACGGGGGAAAATCCTAAAAACACGTACGCCACTTTTGCCTCTAAAGATGTGTTAATTTTTGTCAGTGAGGAAATAAATCTGTTTCTCTCTTCCATTTTCTGAGAAGGGAGGGAAAGAGATTAGAAGGAAGACTGACATCTCAGGGGCCTCTGCCATTTCTTTGTTGCTAAAGGAGACACAGTATGTGGCTCTTTGTTTTAGCAAAACACTAATGAGCTTTAGGATATGCAAATGTGGACTGCAGAGCTGATTGAGGGGAAGAGAGCTGTGCTAAGTAAAGGAAGGGGAATTGCCTTTGATGGTGGGGCTGGCCCAGGAGGGAAGCAGGGAGGTGTGTAGAGTCACTGGGGGAGAGACAGGTGAGGGCTTCAAGTGTGCCGCACCCAGAGGTGCCTTGGGGGAGCGTCTTGGTGGGAAAGAAGAGAGGGAGGATTGAAGTCATACAAAGTGGGCTAAGTTACTGGGTCCACACAGACCTGCGAAGGAGCCCACCCTAGGCCAGGAGTTGTGAGTGGGAGGAAGTGCACCCAGTGGGGGTGACCATGAGAATGTGTTTCTTAGGAACTCACAGCAAATTGAGGAGGGCTGAGGCTCCCCATGATAAGAGAAATAGACGACAGAAGCAATTTTGTGACAGTGTCTAAGGACAGAGTAACCTTAACTGTCATCTGGGTGTCACGTGGGATTTCCTCATGTTTTGGGGGCAAGGGGAAAGCACTCACTGAAGACAGGGAGGTGACATGTGCTGGAGCTGTTGTGAGAGCCAATGCCAGCACTTTGGGAGGCCAAGACGGGTGGATCACGAGGTCAGGAGATCAAGACCATCCTGGCTAACACAGTGAAACCCCGTCTCTACTAAAAAAATACAAAAAAAGAAAGAAAGAAAGAAAAAAAACTAGCCGGGCATGGTGGCGGGCGCCTGTAGTCCCAGCTACTCGGGAGGCTGAGGCAGGAGAATGGTGTGAACCCAGGAGGCGGAGCTTGCAGTGAGCTGAGATCCGGCCACTGCACTCCAGCCTGGGCGACAGAGCAAGACTCCGTCTCAACAAAAAAAAATAAATAAATAAGGGTTCTGTAAGAGATTTTTTGGTAAGCATTGAGAGTGCATATGGAGTTAGCAGGCATTGTGGTGAAGCAGACAGCATAGTACTAACTTGGGGGGGGAGGAGGAGGAGGGGGAGGAGGAGGAGGAAGAAGGACTCTGGGCACTGTGCAGACATCTGGGCTTTGGGCTGAGGCCCTGTGGGAGTGATCCTTGGGCATGTGTGAAAACCTTTGTTGAAAGGATCCAGAAACAATGGCTAAGTCATAACAGAGAACTCCGCTGTACACCTGGGAAAAATGAAAGAACTCAGAATTTAGCAGTCAAACCGAGGCCAAAGACAGAGGAGAAATTGAGGGAGTGGAGGAAGAAGGTGGCAAGGAATACTGGCCAGAGGGGATTTAGAGACTTTAAGATTTTAAACATTCGCTGCTTGTATTAGTCAAGGTTCTGCAGAGAAACAGAATGTGTGTGTGTGTGTGTGTGTGTGTGTGTGTGTGTGTGTGTGTGTGTCTAAGATTTATTAGAAGGTGTTGGCTTATGTGATTATGGAGGCTGAGAAGGCCCATGATCTACCAGCTGCCAAGTAGAGACCCAGGCAAGCTGCTGGTGTAGTTCAGGGACCTGAGAGCCAGAGAGCCAAGGGTACAGACTCCAGTATGAGTCTAAAGGTCTAAGAAACAAGTGCAGGAGGAGACTGATGTCCCGAATCAAGCTGTCAGGCAGAGAGAAGGCAGTGTGAATCCAACCTCCCTCCGCTTTTTCAGCCCCCAGTAGACTAGACGATCCCCGCCTACATTGGGGACGGCTGTTTTACTCAGTTCACAAATTCAAATGCTGATCTCTTCCGGAAATATCTTCACAGACACACCCAGGAATGATGTTTAATTAAGTATCTGGGCACCCCATGGCCCAGTCAAGTTGAGGAAAGTACACTGCCCGTTGGCCTTACTTGGGTGTTATCCAGCTGTCCATGGGTAGACATCAGCTCTTCACATCCAAATTGTAAGCTCCTCCAGGGCAGGGGCCAGGTGGTCTCCTATGTGTTCTCTGTAGCTGACACAATTGCCTTCCATGTACTAAATGTTCAGTAAAAATGTGTTGGATGGTTCATTGATCCAATAAACTTATGTCTATGCTAATACAGGCTTGCTCCTGGAAAGCTGTGGATAAATCAATTCTTTGTAAATGGAATCTTATTTCAAATGTAGTAGGGATGTTCAGCATTTCAAGGAACCCTAGGTGAATCTTTTGTGAATCTAAGAGTCCTGTATTCTGTCATTCTCATTTTACAGGTAAGGAAGCTGAGTTACAGAGAAATTAAGTGACTTAATTACAATCTGATTTGTCAGTCAAATAGAAGGTTTCTTCAAGCAAAATATACCTGTTACTTAAGTCGAGAGGGATTTGGTGAAAAGCCTAACTATGAAATTTATAACGTCAGATTAATAACATCATATTTCCAGAAGCATTTATTTTTAGTCTGCAGATATTAAGTTTGTTTACAACAGTCTTTTAGTTGTATACTAATGAGTAAAGGCTATGCTGAATTGTGTTGCAGTTTATGTCAGGTTAGAAACAAAAAGCAACAGACACAGAAAGTTTCTGGTTCAGAAAATTCGCCTCTGAAAGCCCCCTGGCTTGAAGCGTTGAATTTTTCTTCTGAGGTATGAGAGGGTGTTGAATGTGCTGGACAGGTGCCAGGTTCTGGGATCCTGCAGGGTGCGTTCCTGGATTCATTGGTGAAGGTGATGAAAGCCTCTTCAGTCAGTGGCTTAATGTTAAGTGTGAGAAAGATAGTGGAAAAGATTTAGGGAGACCTTTGGGGCACCTCACTGATGGAATTATTTTAAATTGAACAGGTTTTATCAACATCTGTATTGGGTTGATTTGGTTTCTCCTTGCTATGTTCCAGAATAAAGTAATTTGTTATATGTGAGAGAATTGATAAAAGCGTAAAGCTACTTTGCATCACTACTTTGGATGATCCAAATAAAAGAAATAAAAGAAAGCATGCATTTGATTTGCTCTGTTTTCCATTCTCTTCATAGTCATTTTTATGTGTTTTGGCTTATCAAAAATGAGATCAAAGTTGCTATATACTACAAAAGAAGCTTCTTTTTCATTTAGGATTTTAGTATCTTGACATGGGGTAGTGAATCAAATGTGGGGACAGGAGATAATTAGTATTGATATTAGATCGATATTAGCTGACAGCTGTTTGATGGACATCAAGTCAATTCTGCAACTCAGCAGGGAGAAATTATTACCCCCTTTTTAGAGATTTGGAAACTGAGTTCACAGTTAGCGTGGGCCTTTTGGCGTCAGTACTGATCTCACAGGTGGCATCTCACAGGTGGCCTTTTGACGTCAGTGCACAGACTCTTCCTGTGCACCAACACCCCCTCCATGGCATCTCCCCATGTCTTTTAGGTTTTATGTATGTTACTCTTGGCTGCTGTGAGCACCATTTTTGGAAGTCTGTTTTCTTTTTTTTTCTTTTTTTTTTTTTTTTTGAGACGGAGTCTCGCTTTGTCACCCAGGCTGGAGTGCAGTGGCTGGATCTCAGCTCACTGCAAGCTCCGCCTCCCGAGTTCACGCCATTCTCCTGCCTCAGCCTCCCGAGTAGCTGGGACTACAGGCGCCCGCCACCTCGCCCGACTAGTTTTTTGTATTTTTTAGTAGAGACGGGGTTTCACCGTGTTAGCCAGGATGGTCTCGATCTCCTGACCTCGTGATCCGCCCGTCTCGGCCTCCCAAAGTGCTAGGATTACAGGCTTGAGCCACTGCGCCCAGCCGGAAGTCTGTTTTCATATTGCGTGAAGAAATACCCAAGACTGGGTAATTTATAAAGAAAAGAGGTTTAATGGACCCACAGTTCCACATGTCTGGGGGAGCCTCACAGTCATGGTGGAAGGCAAAGGAGGAATACAGGCATGTCTTACATGGAGGCAAGCAAGAGAACATGTGCAGGGAAACTGCCCTTTATAAAACCTTCAGATCTTTGAGGACTCACTATCATGAGAACAGCCTGGGAAAAATCCACCCACATGATTCGATTCCCTCCCACTGGGTCCCTCATGACACATGGGGATTATGGGAGCTACAATTCACGATGAGATTTGGGTGGGGACACAGCCACACCGGATCAGAAGACAGTCACATTGTTTGCATAATACCCATACTGTGGGGAATAAGCAAAGTAATAAGCAATCACAAATGGAATCTTGAGGTTATGCAGAGTCTGTACTGTGCGTGTCACAGCCTGCACTTGACCTGAGTCATGTGTTTCCTGAGCTCCTTACAGGATGTAGGCCAGGATATACATGCGAGTTACAGTGATTGGAAAATTAGTTTTCCTATAAGTGTAAATACAAATGTGTTAGGGGATGGATGATACACTATTACAGACTTATAAAGTTGAAAACTAAAATTGGAATGTAAAGCTTGTAGCAGGTAGCCTCAGGCAGTGCTCCCGAACCTTTGGGTTCAGTTTCTTCATGTTTCTTCAGTTTTCTGTTACGGATACTGGAGTAAAAGTTGAATTTCGTGGATTTGATGTAAAGAAATGGATAGATTTCAACTTTTACCTCCTTTCCTGTTCCTGTTTTTTTGTTTTGTTTTCTTGGTTTTTTTTTTTTTTTTTTTTTGCTTTTCTTTGAAGTGTGAACGAATAATGCTGTAGACAAAATATAATAGCAAAGACAAATTATGGATAAATTGGAAAATCAAACTCTGCAGAACAAAGAGTTTTTTAGTTTACATCATATGACAAATTTAATGACATAAACTATACCAACAAGTGAATTGACAATTTAAGATATTTTGTTTAGCTTCTAAAATGTGAATGCTGATAAGTTTGAAATCACTAAATCACAGTAATTCCTTGCATTATGCAACAGAAATCTATTAATTAAAATGAAAAGTCTAAAGATATTTTGGGGAAGATTGCAAATATCTAATAACTGTATGTGGTATCCTCCAGTTCCTTTTAATAGTTCCATCCTTAGCTGTGCATTTAATTCACAAGGGAAGCCTTAAAAATACTGATACTGGAGCCTCACTCCTGGACCTTCACATTTAATAGGTCTGGAATGAAGGCTGAATATAGCTTTTTTTTCTTTTCTTTTCTTTTCTTTTTTTTTAAGACCTGGTCTTGCTCTGCCCCCCAGGCTGGAGTGCAGTGGCATGATCACAGATTACTGTGACCTTGACCTCCCAGGCTCAAGGGATCCTCCTGCCTCAGCCTCCCAAGTAGCTGAGACTACCGGTGTGTGGCTAATTTTTGTAATTTTTGCAGAGATGGAGTTTTGCCATGTTGCCCAGGCTGGTAGAGCATTTTAAAAAACTCCTCAGGAGATCCTAATGTACAAAGTTAAGAACAACGGTTTATATTCTAATCATTCTTTAATCATACTATTTGTTTAAAGGTAGATTCCTGTATTTTAACATTTTAACTTTAAGGTTGTGATGAAGGTAGCTCATATCAACTTATAGGCAGTTCAAGGTGTTAACCTTTATATTTAATGTTAACACCTTTAAAAACACAAAAACATTAAAGATGTTTTTATGTGTCAGATGGCAGTTAGTACAAGGATCACCTTTTTCCTTTTTGTGGTGTCATAATATTGAGTGCCAGGACCTAAGTTTTTGAAACCTCCCAGTAGCCCGTTTTTAAACTGCTCTGAGCCTGCAGGGCACAGCATGACCTGGCTGTTAATTTAGTACTTTCATCTGATTGACCTGGGAAGGATCACTGGCCACCTAGGGGAGACCTTACCATTATTCATTCCTGCCTGGATGTCCTTTATGTGTCTGCCTGGAGGTTTTGGCTTTGGCCACGTTGTGAAAGTCATAAAATTAAAGAAATATTTTGCACTGGCCGTTCACACTGACATTCAGAAAAACAAATTGCAGCAATCGCTGGGGCTTCTTCCTTCGGAAGAAAATGTAACTGGTGCCTTTTTGGTTTATATCTTGGTAGAATTTGCAGTGGGTCTACTGTACATTGATGGGTGGAAAGTGTTAATGGTCACTGTGGGCCCGCGGCTGCTGGAAGCTGTTTGTAATCTTTGCAGTCATGTGGGGGATGTGTGTGTATGTGTAGAGGCGTTCATATATTGCTTTTGTTTGCATTTCAAACATGAAGCTCATTTTTAAAGTAGTTGCAAAATTTATCCAATGGGAGGTAAACCTTTAAATTAGTGATTCTCCAACTTTGAGTGCATCAGGATCAGATATAGGGAACCTGGGGTGGTGTCTGAAGTTTGAGAGGACTGGGGTCAATAAATTTCCACAAAAGGTGACATTTCTTAGATGCTCTGATACAGATGACAAACAAGACTACTGATAGTTCTGTACAGAAACAAATGAATATATTTTTACTATTTGTGGAAATTACAGTTTTGAAACTGGGAAGCCTTATGTATCACTATCACCTCTATTTTTGGAAGTAATGGAGGAAGTATTTCAACCTGATTACTGCCTGTGGAGTGAGGAATTTCTTAGTATTTGACTGACCACCTGCTGATACTTTATTTCTTTAGAGCTCCTCAAGTCATTATAAGAATCACCCTACAGTTTGAAATCAAAATGATGTCTTACTATAAAATGTCAGCTATCTGTCGTAAAAGATTATGTGCCATTTAAAAATATAATTGCCGTTTCTCCCCTCTCCCCCACCTTACATTCAGATGTTTCAGAATACAGAATCCCTGCAAAATGAGAAGGAATCCCTGCAAAATTCAAGGATCTAGCCAGTGCCAATTTCAGAAACTGCCTTCTACTTTAAGTCTTTTAATAGTCCAGATAATTATCATTCTGCTCACTGCCCTTTTCTTTCTCTCTACCTCCTCGTCATTCTTGCGACATTTTAATGATGCTGTTTTGTGTATTGCTGCTGATGAATTCTGCCCAGTAAAGGTAATTTATTTTTCCCTGAGCTGGATTTTGCCCTCTGTTTACTTATGTTGGTGTTCTGTTTCCTTTCCTAACTGCTACCAGACATTCCTTTCCATGCCTTTGTATAATGCACAGCAGGCTGATGAAGCATGGGGACTCGCGCTGTGGGAACCCTGCTTGGGTAAATGTCACCGCTTTTTATATAAAGAACTTTGCTCCATCTTAGCAGCTCCAGAATCTGCTCAGATTGCCACACCTTAAACATATGATCTGATTATTAGGAAGTATATGTTTGTTGTGTTTTCAAACACTAATGGGTTTTTAATGCTTTGCTGATTAATATGTGAAAGTGAAAACCAGCCAGTGGATAACCTGGAGTCCTTGTCCTCTTGCCCTCTGCAGGCTTGCAGGGCACTGGGCAGCTGGGACCTGAACCTAGGACAAGATTACCCATCTGTGGAAATGCATTGTTGACCCCTGGGCAAAACGAGAGTTGCATGTGGAAATCAGTGGAGGTGCAGACGAGAATTTTGCCTCTGTCCTTCCAGTGGGGAACGTATTTAACTTGGTGCAGTGTCTGCAGTAAGCTAGTGTGTTAGGTACTATTTTAGGGAGTCTTATTCATCATAAAGTTAATTTCTTGATGATAAGAACGTGTTTATGCAGTAACCCTTTTCTCAGCACCTCTGGACTTTTGAAAAGTGGCCTTTTGTCTTATTTCTACATAGAAGCACTGCTCCTGTGCTTCCCTTTCTGGTGTAGGGCAAATGGGGCACTGGGGACGAGGTCGGGCCGTTTCTCGAATCTCTTGCCCCCCAGGTCTGGGGATGGTAGGTCACGCAGATGAGCTTCACCGTGCATCTGCTGCTCCATTCTCCAAACCTGGCTTTACTCAAAGACCTTGGTGGTTTGGAAGTGCTCAGCTCTTCTTTGTATACATCTGCTTGTTTTGGAACATCATTCCTTTGAAGAAAACTTTGAAGACAGCTTCTCAAGATGTTTGTCTTTCCTATGCCCAGACTGCATTGACTAGCCTCAGCCAAGGACCTCGTCTAAAAGATAGGCACCCATGCTTACTGGGGAAACTCATGAGCGTTTAAGAATGTTTATGCAAGCTTCAGTCAACTGATGGATGATTCCCCTTCAATCTCCCTTCCCTTCCTCCTGCTCACTGGCCACTGGTGACACCCCCAGACAAAAAGCTGTGTATTCTCAAGAGGGCATATGGCACAGTGGGTGAGAGCATAAGCTCTTGAGACAGGTGTCAGGTTCTGGCTTTGCCACTACGCAGCTGTGTACTCTTTCTAAACTCTTCTGTGTCCGTTTTCTCATTTGTAAAAGAATGAAGATAATAGCACTTACCATGCCTAGCACAAACTATTGTTTCCTAAATATATCATTGTAACAGCTTTATTGAGATATAATTTACAGCCATAGGGTTCACCTTTTTAAAGTGTATAATTCAAGATTTTGGACATGTTTAGGGAGTTGTGCAACCATCATCATAATCTAATTTTAGAACATCCCCAAAAGAAACCATATACCTACCAGGAGTCTCTATCTCCTCCTCCCTTTCTGCCCTGCTTCCCTGTTTCCCAGGTAATCACTCACCTACTTTGTATAGATTTGCCTACTAGGGGCATTTATATTAATGAAATCATACATAGATGATTTTTGTCACTGACTTGTTTCACTTAACACAGTGTTTTCAAGGCTCATCCATGTTGCAGCATGTATCAACACAGAATTTCTTTTTCTTGCAGAATAATAAAGTGTGTGGATATACCACGTTTTGTTTATCCATTTATCAGTTGACAGATATTTGGATTGTTTCTGCTTTTTGGCTGTCATGAATAGTGCTGCTATGAGCATTGATAATACAAGTTTTTGTGTGGATGTATGTTTTCATTTCTCTTGAGTATATACCTAAGGGTGGAATTACTGGGTCACATGGTAACTTGATAGTTAACATTTTGAGCGACTGCCAAACCGTTTCCATTTGTCGTTGCCGCCGGTCACGTACGAGGGTTCTGATTTCTCCACCTCCTTGCCAACACTTGTTATTGTTTGTCTTTTTGATTCCAGGCATTCTACTGGGTGGTTTGGGTGAGTTATCTCATTAATTGTGATTTTGATTTTAATTTTCCCAGTGACTAATGACATTGAACATTTTTCCTGTGCTTATTAGCCTAAATATACTATTGATTGTAAGAAAAATTGCTTCCTGTTTTAGAGATAATACCAACATAAGAACCGTCAGTCCCTGCTTTCATTAGAGTGGCAAGAGTGAGGACAGTTTTAAAATCAAGCATGAAGAATCATACCTGCATCTCATTTAAAAAAAATGTTACTTCTAGATAAAGTTAAATCATCATTAATGTATAGGGTTTAATTGTTTTCCTAGTGGGTGTATGGGTAGAACGCTCATTTTGTTTGGTTTGATCTCTACTTGCTTTTATATTTTAATTTAACAAAAATGAGTGATTGGAAACATGGAAAATACCTTTGTTGCCACCACAGTGAGTTCCAATTTGTTTTCAGCAACTCTTAGAAGATTGAAGTCAGATGCGGCCAATTTTCTCCCAATTACCTTTTTTTTCTTCATCTTGCCTGAATAATGTGAGCTTTTTCAGCTAGCTAATTAACGCTGGTTTTTCTGCCGTATTGGTGACTTTATGATATTTTGCTTTTAAGAAGTTATATATGTATTCATTTATATACCTCTGTTTACCCTATTCATTAAATGTTCCCTGCATGGAATATATGTTAATAGCTACTGCATGGATTATCTTTGGTTGCTTTTCTAATAGCAATTATCTGGACTTTGCTTGGTGTTAGGTAAGAGGCGTATTTGGATGTATATTTTCTCATTTTTGAAACAGAAACATAAACTGTTCCCTCTGATATATTTAATATAACTCACGAGCACTACTGATACTATTTAATTATGCAGTTATAATTTTATTCATATTTAGTTTACATTCTGAATCTTAGGGGTGGTGAGGCGGAGTGATGTAACCGTGGAAGTATTTGTACCACCAGGTTTGACCTTGACTCTGCCACTTCATGACTTTGAACGAGTTACCTAACTACTCTGGCTCAGTGTTTTCACCTAATGGGTATTTTTTTTTTTTTTTTTAATGTAATACCATCTACCTGATGCAGTCGTTGTGGGAACATTTCAGATAGTATTTATTGAAATGTTTCCTCCTTGTATGAAGTAGATGCTCATTAATTGTTAGGTAGCACAGATTAATTGTCCTTTATCCAAAAATCCGAAATCCAAAACGCTCCAGTGAGCATTTCCTTTGTTGGTGCTCAAAAAATTCCACGTTTTGGAGCATTTCAGTCTGTAGTGCTAGGAGTGGTAACAGAAGCTGTCATCTTGCTGGCTCTTCCATCTGGTTGGGACTCATGAGAGTTAAATGGTAAAAGGAGAAATGACATTTCAGTAACAGGCAATCTCCTTAGCACAATAATTGGTACAAGAGATTAAGTCTGATAGTGCCAGTGACCATCAGAACAGACCACAGTCATTGCGGTAAACTTGCTGGAGGCAGTGACTGAGGAAGGTGTGTCTCCATGTCTGTAACAATGGGTAGATGTCTGCTCTAAGAATTTTTAATTGAGGTAAAATTTACAGAAAGCCTGTAAAAAATTTCATAGATGTTAAGTGCATAAGCCAGTGAGTTTTGACAAATGCATAGACTTTGTAACCACCTCCTCACTGCAGATGGCGAACATCTCCCTCACCCCTGCACGCTCCCTCATGCCCTTCCCATTAATCTTCATCCTTGTAGGCAGTTGTTTCTCTCATTTCGTTTCAAATAGATAAATATTACCTGTGCTTGAATTTTGTATGAAGGAAATCATACTGTTAAAAGAAGAACTTCAGACAAAGTAAATTTAACAGAGTTTAATTGAGCAAAGACTAATTCTGGAATCGGAAGCCCCCAGGCTAGCCTAAGTTCAGAGTGACTCAGGCTGCCACATCATCAGATAACACTTATCAACAGAAAAAAGAAAGCACCATAAAAGACAGAAGCGAAGTACAGGTACGGAAACAGCTGGATTGGTTACAACTTAGCGTCTGCCTTATTTGAACACAGTTTGAACATTGGCTGCCTGTGATTGACCAAAACTGATTGGTATAAGAGTAGGTTACAGTCTGTTTGTCTTATCTAGTTAGAGTACAGTTCACTTTGTACTGAGAAAACTTCTCCCCTTTTGGTCAGCTTCTCAGTTTTCACATCACTCTGTCAGCATCATAAAGAGACTGAAACCTCAAACCCCACTGGGAGATAGCAGAACAGTGGGTTTTGTAAGGTGGAAACAGGACACAGAACACAAGGGAAAAAACCACCTGTTGGTTACTTCAGGTTGCTTTCTGGAAAGTGTTAGATAGAACTTTCTTATTGTGCTGGAGTCTCCCATTTTTAGGAGGAAAATAGCCTGTTCTGTTTTGAGGTCCATCTGCTTCCTTACAGTCTTAGTTTTATTAGATCACATTTAGCTCAGTGGCTTCATTTTGGTTTGGTCTGGTCTGTTGAGGGGCTCAGTCTAGAGCAATGGCCTCCCTTAATTTTGTTTGACGATACAATACAGACAGTTTTGTTTTTGACTTTTTTTCACCCATCAACATGTCTCTCAGATTCCTCCATGGTGCTGAGTTTACCAGTTTGTTTCTTTTTATTGATGTACATCTCTGTCGTTTTCCATATAGGGCACTATACATAACACTACTTTGACTATTTATAAAAAATTACTAGTGTGGATGTATGCTTTTTTCCTCTTGGGGGAAATATCCAGGCTTGGAATTTCTGGATCATTGCGTAGGTATTTAATTTTATTGTAAATTGTCAAGCCTTTTTCTAAAGTGGTTGTACCATTTTTACATGCTCACCAGTAACGTATGAGTTGCGGTTGCCACACCTATTTGCCTACATTGAGCGTTGTTTGTATTTTTCAGTTTAGCCACTTATCATTTCTGATGTCAAATGATGTTGAGCACCTTTCCGTGTGCTTGTGGGCTGTTTGTAGATCTTCTTCAGAAAGTGCATGTTCAAGCCTTTTGCTCATTTTATTTATGTATTTCCATTTGTCTTTTCTATCATTGATAAGTAGGCATTCTTTATAGACTCTGGATATAAATTTTTGCAAGATACGCATAATTAGAATATTTTCTGTTACTCTGTGGCTTTCTTATTCATCTCAACAGTGTATTTGTTCTAAATTAAGCTTTTTATTTTTATTTTATTTTGAAATCATTGTAGACTGAAATGCAATTGTTAGAAGTAACACACAGAGATCCCATGTAACCATGTAGACCCTCCCAATGGTAACATGTTACAAAAGTAAAATACATTATCACAGCCAGGACACCAGCAT
>NC_045441.1:853319-876203 GCF_002776525.5 Piliocolobus tephrosceles
ACATGTTACAAAAGTAAAATACATTATCACAGCCAGGACACCAGCATTAGGGCAGTCAAGACCGGAATATTTCCCTCAATACAAGGTCCCTGCGTTGCCTTTTAATTGTCACACCTTCCTCATCTCCCTTGTCCCCTCCCTGGCCCTGGCAAACACTAATCCTTTCTATATTTCTATACTTTTGTCATTTCAAGAATATTATATAAAAAGAATCACACCGAATGTGACCTTTTGGGATCACATTTTTGTCACTCAGCAAAATTCACTGCAAATTTATGGAGGTTACTGCAGGTATCAATAGTTTGTTCCATTTTATTACTGAGTAGTAAACCGTGGTGTGGACGTATGACAGTTTGTATACCATTCACCTTTTGAAGGACATGTGGGCTGTATTTAGCTTTTGACTGTCATGACCAAAGCTGCTATCTAGGAAGGTTTCCATGTGAACATACGTCTTCATTTCTTTGGGATAAATGCCCAAGAGTACAGTTGCTGGGTTGCACGGTAGTTGTATGCTTGCTTTTATCAGAAACCACCAATATTGTTTCCAGAGTGTCTGTAGTACTCTTTATAGCCACCAGCAATGTGGGACTAACCCCCTGCTCCCCCCCCCCGCCCTTTTTTTTTTACATCCTCACCAGCATCTGGTGTTCTCGCTGTTTTTTACTGTAGCCACTCTGATAGATGTGTGGTGATATCTCATGGTGGTTTAATTTGCGATTCTCTAATTGTTAATGATATTGGACATCTTTTCATGTGCTGATTTGCCATCTGTAGATTCTCTTCAGAGAAATATCTATTTATATCTTTTGCTCTTTTTCTATTTGGATTGTTTGTTTCCTGCTCCTAATATTTGAGGATTCTTTGTATATTCTAGATGCTAGTTCTTTTTCAGATAATTGGTTTGCCTGTGTTTTCTCCTAATCTGTGCCTGTCTTTTCATCTCTCCATAGAGTCTTTTGAAGAGCAGAAGGTTTTAATATTGATAAGGTTTAATTTGTCATTTTTCTTTTGTGTATCATGCTTCTTTCTTTCTTTTCTTTCTTTTCTTTGATGGAGTCTTGCTCTGTCGCCCAAGCCTAGAGTGCAGTGGTGCGATCTCAGCTCACTGCAAGGTCTGCCTCCTGGGTTCACGCCATCCTCTTGCCTCAGCCTCCCAAGTAGCTGCGACTACAGGTGCCCACCACCGTGCCCAACTAATTTTTTTTGTATTTTTAGCAGAGATGGTGTTTCACTGTGTTAGCCAGGATGGTCTCTATTTCCTGATCTCGTGATCCGCCCTCCTTGGCCTCCCAAAGTTCTGGGATTGCAGGCGTGAGTCACTGCTCCCGGCCGTGCATCATGCTTTTTATGTCAGGTCTAAGAGTCTTTGCCTGGCCCCACATTACAAATATTTTCTCCCATTTTTTTTGAAATGTTTTATGGTTCTACATTTAAGTTCATGGTCCATTTTGATTTAATTTGTATAGAAGATGTGAAGATTAGGTCAATGTTTAATTTTTTGCCTTCTAGATATTCAGTTGCCCAGCATCATTTGTTTAAAAGTCTGTCCCTCCTCCACTGAATTTGTTTTTCACTTTTCTCGAAAGTCAGTTGGTTGCCTTGTGTTGAGTGTTTGCCAGCTCTCTATTGTATGTCTGTGATCCCTCTATGAATACCATACTGTCCTTATTACTGTAGCTAGATAGTAACCTTGAGATCAGGAAGAGCGATTCCTCATATTTTATTATTTGGCAAAATTGGTTTAGATATTCTAGCTCCTTTTTTCATATAAAGTGTAGAATAATCTTGTATATATCTATAATGAAAAGTGCTGGTATTTGGACAATAATTCCATTACACCTGAGTGTCTGGTTGCATAGATTTTACATTTTTAACTATGTTGAGTCTTTCATTCTATGGACATGGTAGGTCTCCTCATTTAATTCAGTCTTTTTGATTTCTGCTACCAGCATTTTATAATTTTCTGCATACAGGTCATAATTTCTAAAGTTTATACCTAAGTATTTCGTTTTCTTTGGAGTGATCGTAAATGTTATTATGTGTTTCATTTTGGTTTCTACATGTTCATTGTTTATAGAAATGTGATTGATTTTGTGTGTGGATCTTGTATCATGTAGCCTTGTTCAACTCCTTAGTTCTAGAAGGGTGTGTGAATGTGAGTGTGAGTGTTTAGCTTCTTTGGGATTTCCTACGTAGACAGTAACATCATCTACAAATAATAATTTTAGTTCTTTCCTTCCAGTATGTATGTCTTTTATTTATTTTTATTCAGTGGCGAGACTTTCCTATACTATGTTAAATAGGAGTGATGAGAGCAGACATCCTCAATTCATTACCAAGTTTAGGGAAAAATCATTTTGTCTTTAACTGTGTTAAGTATGATATTAGAGGTAGTTTTTTTTTGTTTGTTTGTTTGTTTTTTTTTTTTGTGAGATGAAGTCTTGCTCTGTCACCCAGGCTGGAGTGCAGTGGTGCAATCTTGGTTCACTGCAAGCTCCGCCTCCTGGGTTCACGCCATTCTCCTGCCTCAGCCTCCCGAGTAGCTGGGACTACAGGCACCCACCACCATGCCCAGCTAATTTTTTGTCTTTTTAGTGGAGATGAGGTTTCACCATGGTAGCCAGGGTGGTCTCCATCTCCTGACCTCATGATCCACCCGCCTTGGCCTCCCAAAGTGCTGGGATTACATGTGTGAGCCACCACGTCCGGCCGATGTAGGTTTTTAAAAATAGATTTTTAAATAAGATTGAGAAAATTCCTCTCTATTCCTAATTTGGTGGGTTGTTTTTTTATTTTTTTTTTTATTTTTATTTATTTATTTATTTATTTTTTTTTAGATCATGAATATTGGATTTTGTCAAATGCTTTTTCTGCCTCAGTTGATAGCTCACCTAATTTTTTTCTTTATCCCATTGATGTGGTAAATTATGTATATATTTTTAATGTTGGACCAGCCTTATGTACCTAGAAGATATTCTACTTAGTTGTATATGCATTATTTTAATACATTACTGAATTTGATTTGCTAATATTTTGTTGAAGATCTTCGGGTCTAAGTTTATGAGAGATATTGGTCTATAGTTTACTTTTTTGTATTATCTTTGTCAGGATTTTATATCAAGGTAGTAATAGCCTTCAAGAAATGAATTGGGAGGTGTTTCTTTCTCTTCTATTTTCTGGACAAAATTGTGTACATTGGTATTAAGTCTTCTTTAAATGTTTGGTAGAATTCTCCAGTGAAATCATCTGGGTCTGGAGAATTTTTATTGAGAAGCTTTTAAATTATAAATTCAATTTCTTTAATTGGTTATGGGACTATTCAGACTATCTATTAATATTTCATTTTGGCTGAATTTTAGTAGTTTGTGGTTTTCTGGGAATGGGTTTCTATCTTCTAAGCTGTTAAATTTGTGAGCTTAAAGTTGTTCATAGTATTCTTTTTTAAGGACTTCAAGATCTGTAGTGATACCATTGTTGGTGTTGATGATTTGTGGCTTCTCTCTTTTTATTTATTTTAGTCCTGCTAGAGGTTTTTCAGTTTTTTTCTCAAAGAGCCAGCTTTCTTATCAGTTTATTTTTTGAATTACTTTTCTCTGTCCCTTTTTACTGATTCTGCTCTTACCTTTATTGTTTTCTTTCTTTAAATTTACTTTAATTTTCTTTCCCTTCTTTTGAGGTAGGAAGGTGTGTTATTGATTTCAGGCTTTTCCTTGTTTCTAGTGTAAGCATTTTAGTGCTATAAACTTTCCTCTCAACACTTCTTTAGTTGCATCTCACATATTTTGATATGCTGTATTTTCATTGTTACTGTTTTATATATTTTTTATTTAATTCCAGACTTACTGTTTTGAGACAGAGTTTAGCTCTTGTTGCCCGGGCTGGAGTGCAGTGGCGTGATCTTGGCTCACCATAACCTCCACCTCCTGGGTTTAAGTGATTCTCCTGCCTTAGCCTCTGGCGTAGCTGGGATTACAGGCGTGTGCCACCACAGCTGGCTAATTTTGTATTTTTAGTAGAGACAGGCTTTCTCCATGTTGGTCAGGCTGGTCTCAAACCCCCGACCTCAGGTGATCTGCCCACTTCGGCCTCCCAAAGTTGTAGAATTACAGGCATGAGCCACCGTGTCTGGCCCCAGACTTTTTCTCTGACTTGTTTATTTTTAAAAATTCTGTTGTTCAGTTTCCAGGTCTTTGGAGATTTTCCCGTTGTCTTTTGGTTTTTGTTTGCTAGTTTTATTCTATTAATACTATGGCCAGAGGATACACTCTGTATAAATTCAGTTCTTTTAATTTTGTTTAGTTTTGTTTACTAGTCTAGGATGTTTTCTATCTTGATTAATGGTCTGTAGCACTTGAGGGGAAAAAAAAAACGCAAGAAGCACACACCCACACACACACACACACACCCCCACACCCACCCAAGGTGTGATGTCTACTCTATAAGGTAATTTTTTTCTACCTTGTGGTAATGGCATTTGAAAGAACAGTTAAATAATCCAAATGGATATATTGTGGAATTTTAGACTGTCAGGAAATATTTACTGTAGAATTCTGTCTGTAAGGAGAAAGCATATATAGCTCACTGCTTATAAGATTGTTTTATTCTTTGAAGAAATAATGTTTCATTTAAGGAAAAATATTCTCAAGGAAAAAATGCCCACAGTCGTCAGTGAGCTGCTGAGTTTCACCTACTTCATTGCTCAGGCATGCAAGACCTTCCTGTTTACTAATGATGCTGACTTTTCCTTCTTATTGGGAAGGAAACTACAGTACAGCTTAATGGTTAAAAATTACGCACTCAGATTATTGATTCTATTATGTATTTAGACAGTACATTTTTCTATCTCGAATAATAGAAATGTCACCCACTATTTAATTTTTTTTCCAGAGTAATTTTCACTGGGTCTGATTACGTAATTAGATTTGACATACCAACTGGGTATACTTGATAAGAAAATGAGAATTAAAATGTGTCAGAGTAAAATTATTTCAGAGCTTTTGCACATCTTTGTTTTAGATAGATGATTTCTATTTTTAGCTTTGTTTTTGAAATCATCTAGGACATTTACATTTTAACTTCTCATCAAATTGTTTTGGTTTACTTAATGTGTATGTTTCATGTCTGACAAAAGTTTATTTTTTTAAATTGGTGATATTTTAAAATAAAATTTATGATTTGGAATGATCCAATTATCTAATGCCAGATGTTAATTTTGAAAGATATTAATTTCCAAGGTGTTAATTTTGCATTTTTGTGAAAATCACATATACTGTCTGAATCTAACTTCTAATTTAACAGCTCTGTGTGGATGTCTGGTGGATATTTCAAATATCCTAAGTTCAACTCTGAGCTCTTGTTCTTTTCCTCTGAGCCAGCTCCTTCCATCATGAGTTCCCATTGCGGGAAATGACAGCTACATTTTTCTGTTTTTTTCTGGCCAGAAATCTTGTTATCGTCATTGATTCTTTTTTTTCTTTTATGCTTCACGCTGTATCTATAAATCCTACCGTAGGCCCCAGGCCTGACCAACCATTTCCACCTTTACTGCAACCAGTTTACCAAGTGACCATCCTTTCTCATCTGGATTAACAAGATGGCCTCCTGAGTGGTCTCGCAGCTTCAGCCCTTGTAGCCCAATTGCAGCAGAGTTGAGTGCGGAGTGAGTAGTGAGCCAGTGAAGTCAGAACCTATCACACTTTTGCTCAAATTTCCCCATTGGCTTCCATTGTCCCTTGTAAGTCCAGGGTCTCATAAGACTTCTTTCTCTTACTTTTTACCCTCATATGTCGTCCCCCTCACTCACTGTACTTCATCCACCCTGGTCTCGCTACTGGTCTTAGGACATACCGGACTGACTCCCACATCAGCGACTTTGTACTTGCTTTTCCTGCTGTCGGGATACCTTAGTGCATGACCCCCTTCCTCAGCTCCTTCCCTTTCTTACTCAGATGTCCTATTCTCAACGAGGCCTTTTTAAAACGATCTTCCTTGTTGACAGTTGCCACTTCTTCCCCAGATTTCTGTTTTCCTCTTCTTTCTCTTATTTTTTCTATAACATTATCATTACATTATATAGAGGTGTTTCTCTTATTATTCTATATGTGTGTTCCTGAAAAAACATTCTGTGAAATCATATACCAAAATAACAGAACTTATGAAAAAAGTGTTAGGTACGAACCCTCAAAAATCTCTGGAATTTTGCAATCAGGACACTAATAAAGAAATAATACTACTAGTAACTTGCTTCATTGATTTGCTGTTTTGATAAAAAGAGAAAGGGCTTCCAAGATGCACCTTGATCTTCTCTCAATAGTGTCATGTCGTAGAAAGTGAAGTGGTTTGTGAAGCACCTAAACTGGCTACTAGTCACTACTTGCACTACACAAAGGAAGGTACTTTTTTTTTTTTTAGTTTTTAAAGTTGTTATTTGTTGTGCTGCTGCTGCTGCTACTCATTTCCTTTTATTTTAAGGCTCACCTTTGAGTTAAATGATAAAGCTTGTTCATGATAACCTTAGATCCTTAATATTCCAGGGGGAAATAAGGTGTAAATCACTACAACTTCTGTGTTATACAAATATCAGTTTCTGTTTCTCAACCACATATGAAGTGATTTGAATAAAAGAAATATGTGCATTAGTAAAACCGACTGTACTATATATTTTCTTTGTTTGTTTACTGTTTATCTCCCTGAACTAGAAGATAAGCTCCATGAAGGTGTGATCCTATTCGTGTTCCTTTTTCAAAATTCTCATTTGTATTCCCATTTCATAGACGTTTAGTAGGTATTTAATAAATATTTGTTGGATGACAGAGCAAATAATCAAATCAATATCTAGACTTCTCCAGAACTCTGAAGTAATTGAAAATATGAATGCTTTCTTTTCTTTAAATTGAACAACTTCTTTGGCTTCATAGTTATTGACATTTAAGATGGTAGGCCTGATTTATGTGTGTTATTTAGAAAGCCAAAAGTAAATGTGTCGTGGATGAAGTTCAAGATTCAGCATTCTGTAGGAAGGTGCAATTTCATTCTGTGACAATATGTTTTAATCGGAACTAACACATAGATTGTGCTTTTCTAGCAGGTGCTGGCATAAGCATTCTGCACACATTAAATTAATCCTTGAGACAAAGTCTAGAGCAGCAATTCTCAAAGTGTGGTTCAAGAACCTGTGGCAGACCCTGAGCACCTTTGCTGGGGGTGGCCACAAGGCCAAAAGCGTTTCATCCGAATCGACCTTTGTACTTTCTCCCCTCGTTGAGCTTTTGGCAACGATTTAAAAGCAGACATGAGAAAACTTCAGGCACCTGAGCACATATCCCGCGGCAGTGGTGCCAAACTACACCACTTGGTGTGTTGGTCATCCCTGCCACACACCTATGAGTAAAAAGCAAAATCTAGCTGTCTCAAAAATAGCCGTAAAGTAGTAAAAATTATTAATTCTATTAAACTTTGACTCAAAATTTTAAAAATATTCTGTGTCAGAATGCGAATTACGTATAAACTCTTCTGCTGTACACCAAAATGTAATGGTTGTCTCAAGGCAAAGGCTTTGGGATGTTGTCCGAGCTGGGAGCTGAACTGGCTGCTTTTTTGCATGGCACCCCATTTTTACTTGAAGTAGTGACTGACAGAAATACTATAGTAATTTAGACTTGGGTATTTGGCAGGATTTTCTTGAAAATGAAGAAAACAAGCCTGTCGTATCAATGAAAACAACTGACAGTATTTGTGGCTAATGATAAAAATTGAGTTCATAAGTAAAAATTAGAATTTTGGAAATCTTGAATATGCCCACCATGAGCTTGACATTTTCCCATTATTTAAGAAGGTGTCTGATGAAATAGGTAGCTGTATTAACATGTGATATTTTTTCACTGTATAATGAAACGTGTCAGCGTTTGGAAGGTCTGCATCACTCAACGAACTGGGAAAGCCATGCGTATGGAAAAGATCCATTCCAAGTGCAAGAGAGTCTAAAGGATTTTAATGTAACAAAGCACCAGAGTGTCATTTATGGGGTTTCAGATTCCGCATCGAAACTAACCTTTAAGAAACTGACACTTGTTTAGTTTTACTACAGTATTAACAGAAATATTCACAGCTATTTGAAAAGGCGATTAAAATACTCCCCTCCTTTCCAGCTATGTATCTGGGAGGCTGTGTTTTATTAATATCCTTCAACAGAAACAACATGTTATACAAGAGACTAAATGCAGAAGCAGGTGTGAGAATCTGGTTGTCCTTTATTAAGCTAGACACTGGAAAAATTTGAAAACCAGTTTAACGGTGCCACTCTTAAGAATTTTTAGTTTTCTTTTGGATAATATATTTGTTTTTCATAAATGTATCTTTGGTATTCATAATGTAATGACTTTGATTTTTTAAGGAATTAATAGCTTTTTAAAGTTCACAGGTTTGCACTCTAATATAAATATGGAAAGAAATAAGTCACATAAACAAGAATTTAGGGGTCCTCAATTTTTTTGTATGTTGCAAAGGGATCCTGAGACCAAAAACTTTGAGAACGGCTGTTCTTGAAGAAGTTGGTGCTGTTGTTTTGTTGATTGAGAAACCCAGACATAGGAGGTTAAGTAGGTTGTCTAAGATAACAGAGCTAGTCAGGGGAGAGCTGGGATTTTTCTTTTTCTTTTTTCTTTCTTTCTTTTTTTTTTTTTTTCTTAGAGTCTCGCTCTGTTGCCCAGGCTAGAGTGCAGTGGTGTGATCTCTGCTCACTGCAGTCTCTGCTTCCCGGGTTCAAACGATTCTCCCGCCTCAGCCTCCCAAGTAGCTGGGACAACAGGCACGTGCCACCATACCCGACTAATTTTTTGTATTTTTAGTAGAGATGGGGTTTCACTCTGTTAGCCAGGATGATCTCGATTTCCTGACCTCATGATCTGCCTGCTTTGGCCTCCCAAAGTGCTGGGATTACAGGCGTGAGCCACCGCGCCCAGCCTTTTTTTTTTTGTTTTTTTCCAGGCAGAGTCTCATTCCCTCACCCAGGCTGGAGTGCAGTGGCATGATCTTGGCTCACTGCAACCGTTGCCTCCTGGGTTCAAGTGATTCTCCTGCGTCAGCCTCACAAGTAGCTGGGACCACAGGCACACACCACCATGCCCAGCTAATTTTTGTGTTTTTAGTAGAGATGGAGTCTCGCCATGTTGGCCAGACTGGTCTCAAACTCCTGACCTCAGGTGATCTGCCCACCTCAGCCTCCCAAAGTGCTGGGATTCCAGGCAGGAGCCATCACACCCGGCATAGAGCTGGGATTTGAACCCAGGGCTCCAAAGTCCTTGCTTTAAACTCGAATCCATATGATTACTTTTTGAGAAACCTCTATGGTTTGTAACTTTGCTGAAATCAACAAGCTTTGTCGGGTTGAACTTAGATGTCCTTACAAGTTCTTTTCTCATATAATTTCTTGATGTAAAATTAAATCTTCACCATGTGGTTATCTTTTATATCTCAGTTTTTATGGCAGTACGTATTTCCCCTAAACTCACCAGCTAACAGCTAAGCAGGAGAAGGTACATCATATTTGAGTTTCTTTTCTTGGACCTTTCAGTTTTTTATTTAAGCAGAGTTGATTTCTTAAGATTATTTGAAAGAATCTTTGAAAGAAATATTGTGCCATATTCAAGAATAATGTTGGTTACTCCTGATAACTTTCCTCTTATTTTGGTTGGTCATACTTTTTCACTACAAACCATAGAAATGACAATTTAGTATACTTCTGCTTTGAAGTAAAATATTGGAGAGCTGAAAGCTTATTTCAGTTTGGAGAAACAGGGGAATTGTATTTATCCCACTGTGTCTTATTATTAACTTATATACTGAAATAGATTAGCACAGTGCAAGATAAAACTAGTACATAAATATAGCCATTTACGTTTCTACCATCAGTTGCAACTGTGGATTAATCTCACTGGAAGCTTGAATGGTTTCTTAGAGGAAAATATTGGAAGGGTAGGTTTACCTTAAGAGTTTCCTTAAATATGCTGTTAATTCGCATTGATTTCAGAGAAAACAGAGATACTCAGTTTGACTTCCCCACTGGCTGACTGCATACGCAAACTGTTCACAGTGCTGTTTAATGGAAATCTCAGGGACTCTCCTGCTTTCTGTTTTCACATGGACTGACTCAGATATGGAGAGGACACCAGGGAGAAAGTACTTGGAGAAAATCCCATACTTTTTAGTCAAACTTTTGAGTACAAAATGATGACTTTATGGTGAGATCAAAAAATAAGCAACACAATCTTTGACTTGCATTTTTTTTTGATTGTTTGAAATAAGATATATATTCGTTCAATTGTACCTACCTTTCATCCTGAACTGATACTTATTTTACAAGGCAGTAGTAGAGAGAGATAAGGTGAAATACAGAGAAGTTGGGTGATTTTTTTTTTTTTTTTTTTAGATCCACAGAAGATGATGGTACATCTAAGTATATTTGAAAGTCTACCACTGGGAAGTATTTAGAAGTATTTATGATAAGCTAAGAAAATGAAGCCTGGGAATTTGCTGTGGTAATAGAGCCAACTCCTTGCTGGAGGGAGAATTACCTAGTTTGGGAATTAATATGTACCATTTGTTTATGTCCTTTTTCTCCTTTCTCCTCTGGCTCTTCCTCCTCCTGCACCGTCTCCTCTTCTTCACATTTAACAACCAAATGATTTACTCAGGTGGTGACAGAAAGTGCAGCCTGAACTGCCTTGTCCTACCTGCCCGTTCCTAACTACCTTTTTTTAGCTTATCAGATAGAGGACTTTGTCCTAAAACAGTCATAGGTTTCTTTTTCGTGTAATGCCTTCTTTTCCTCTGGGTAGATGCCCAGGAGTGGGATTGCTGGATCAAAGGGTAGTTCTACTTTTAGTTCTTTAGGGAATCTTCACACTGTTTTCCATAGTGGTTGTACTAGTTTACATTCCCAGCAGCAGTGTAAAAGTGTTCCCTTTTCACCACATCCCCACCAACATCTATTATTTTTTTATTTTTTTTACATTATGGCTATTGATCCAGGAAAATGCAAATCAAAACCACAATTCAAACTCCTTACTCCTGCAAAAGTGGCCATAATGAAAAAAAAAAAAAAGATGTTCATGGTGATGGGGTGAAAAGGGAACACTTTTATGCTGCTGGTGAGAATGTAAACTAGTACAACCATGGAATACTATTCAGCTCTAAAAAGAAATGAAATGATGGCATTCACAGTTACCTAGGTGGAACTGGAGACCATTATTCTAAGTGAAGTAACTGGGGAATGGAAAACCAAACATCGTATGTTCTCACTGATAAATGGGAGCTAAGCTGTGAGGATGCAAGGGCATAAGAATAATACAATGGACTTTGGGGACTTGTGGGAAAGGGTGGGAGGGGGTGAGGGGTAAAAGACCTACACATTGGGTACAGTGTACACTGCTCAGGTGATGAGTGCACCAAAATCTCACAGATCACCGCTAAAGAACTTAGTTGTGTAACCAAACACCACCTGTTCCCCAAAAACCTATGGAAATAAAAAATCAAATTAAAAAACCAGTCATAGTGTCCTCTTACAGCATCATAATGTGGACCTGTCTGTATTTGCATATTTAACTAGAGTGGCACATATATAGTTATCTATTTAAACCTTACCCCAGAAATACCTTTGAAAATCATAATTGTTGTCTTTAAAAAGATTGATATTACTATTATGAAGAAAGCACATTGCGCTGTGAGATTAAATTCCTGGCTTCAATAGGTATACATAATGAACTGCCAGCAGCTGAAATTTGAAAGACTACACTTACCAGAAAAGAATCTTCTACCCACATTTCTCAGAATAGTTGTTCACAAATGATACATTCTGCCCTGTGCTTTTGTTTCTCACTGGAATTTGAAAAATAAAACTTTTCGCTCATGGTAAATTCATAAGCTTGGGGCATGAAAATGTTTGAATTTGATATAAAAGAAGTTTTGAAAGGAAGATTAGTGGTTTAAACCGAAAGATTAGTCGCCCTGGGAAATTCAGCTGTGGCAAAAGCAGAGTTCAGTAATAAAGAACCTGCCCTGGCTGATTGCTCCATTCACGCTGGCATTCTGATCCTCCCGGCTGGACTCGCACCTGATTGACGGTGCTGATTATGATGGCTTAATACAGTTCATCGTCACTTCACCAGGACACGTGGACTTTGCAGGCTTCAGAGACTCCCCCACCCCCAACTTGTTTGTGGTACAGTTGATTCTTCTGCTAAGTGGAGGTTGATTATTTCTTTATTCATTATCTCTTTAAAATGGGGGAGAAAAGGGCACATTCTCGAACAGGTGATGATTATCCTAGTGGAAGCTCTCTTGGGCAGAGTCAAAGGAAGAACTTGCAGTTTAACTTGCGTGATACCTCACAGTTGATTCCTATTCATTCTGCCGTTGAAGGGTTTCAGGTGATAAGACTTAATTTTAGCTGTTGTGGAACAGCAGTGAAAATCCCTGGAAGACTCCCCTTCTTGATGTTAGGGAAGCCAGGAGACACAGGATGAGGCTCTGCCTCCACACTTCATGGGCTCCAGCTGCCACCCTTGTGAATGATTTTTTCTCTGCAGACACATGGGTCACAGTCCGTTTCTAGATGAGCCGAAGATTCTCACATTGGAAAGGTACCATGAAATACATTTACATTGGATCTGAAAACCTTTAAAGTTTACTTAGAGAAGTGTCGTCTTCACAAAAAATTATGATGTTGTATAAGCCTTCCTTTTTCTCCACAACCCCTCCAGCATCTCCTATTTTTTGGCTTTTTAATTACAGCCATTCTAACTGGTATCTTATTGTGGTTTTGATTTGCATTTCTCTAATGGTGGGAGTGTCAATTAGTTCAGCCATAGTGGAAGACAGTGTGGTGATTCCTCAAAGACCTGAAGACAGAAATACCATTCGGCCCAGCAATCCTATTACTGGGCATACACCCAGAGGAGTATAAATTGTTCTGTTATAAAGATACATAGACGCATACATTTCCAACAGCAATGACATGGAATCAACCCAAATACCCATCAGTGATCGACTGGATAAAGAAAATATGGTACATATACACCATGGAATACTACGCAGCCATAAAAACTCTGCAGATCATGTCCTTTGCTGGGACATGGATGGAGCTGGAGGCCATCCCTAGCAAACTAACACAATAACAGAAAACCAAATACCGCATGTTCTCCCTTATAAATGGGAGGTAAATGATGAGAACACATGGACAGAGAGAGGGGAACAAGACACACTGGGACCTATTGGAGCATGGAGGGTGAGAGGAGGGAGAGGATCAGGAAAAGTAACTAATGGATACCAGGCTTAAAACCTGGGTGATTAAATAATCTGTACAACAAACCCCCATGACACACATTTACCTGCGTAACAAACCTGCACATCCTGCTGAACCTGAACTTAAAAGTTAAAAATTATGATGTCTTGAGAGAATGTTAGGTCCATTCCTGTCCGTTGGGCAGACCTTAAATCTATATTAGACAGATGAAACTCTCTTTTTTCATAAAGGATTTATGTTCTATTTTAAACATAGAAAACTTTCTATATGAAAATGGAAATTTCACTTTTCCTTAGTAATTTATTCTAGGGTCTTCTAATGTTCATTGTTAGAATATAGAAGTATTCTTAACGTCTGCTCATTTTCCTGAGGAAGGGAATGTCTATTATTACTTGAAATACACAAACCCCTCAAAGATTAATATGTGGGCCCTTGGCTTTTCCCAGGTCAAAGTTTTATAACTTTACCTTAGCGGCAACTCAATCATTTTCTTTATGAATCATTTCGGAATGTTCTCTGTCCGAATTAAAGTATGTAAAGATAATTGCTTTTGCAGGGGGTCTGTGCAGACTTAAATACTCTTAAATACTGATCCTTCTTTCTCCCTTTCTGTCCCCAAAGTTTTTGTGTTTTGTTACCTTTATGCCTTCTTTTAACTTGATGACCTACTGTATGTATTTCAGTGGTAGATAGTGCTGGGCTCAGGGATGTGCTATTCCCCACACTGGCTAATCTATGTCAAAATACTTGTGGTTATGATTTTAATTTGAACGCTTAAAATTCCAGGGCATTGACATATTTTCACCTCCCTTCTCCTTATAATGAATGTTAGTGTCTGTGCTAACCATAATTTTACAGCCATTTGGATCTCAAGATATTTGCTTGCCAACTATATGAAACCATTCTTTATGAGCATTTTTTTTTTCCTACTAGCTCACAGTACCCACATGTTTGGTTAACTATAAAGTCTATGAAAAATTGAGCTGTAGTATCATTTTAATTCAAATCCATTGTATACTATATTAAATTGATGATGGTCTATCAATTGCAAAACGAAATTGCAAAACCAAAACCAAAACCAAATTTTTGAGCTTCTATCTTGAAGCTTTTCCCTTTCAAAAAGATGTATTTTTTTTAATGACTCATTTATGTAGGACCCTGGAACTATATAAAGTGGCATTTCGTTTTCTATTGTTAAACAGAGTGCAAATGGCAAGACATTAATAAAGCCTGTAGCTCAGTAAATCCCACAGGATCAAAGCCACCTCCATTGCAGTTCAGCTTTATTAGACTGGTTGGGTCATAAGAGGAGACGATTTTAGCTGAAGTACATAGCAAAAAGGGAAATTGGACACACAGCTACAATCAAATTTAAGAATGCACTTGAAATACAGCTTAGCACATGTCAGGTGCAGCAGAAGCAGGTGGAGCTCTTGGAACAGGACAAGGCTTGACTACTCCTGACTTTGAGTTACATGTGCTATCACAGCATCTAACACTTTACTACTTATATTCCTGCATCAGACCTAGATTATAAGCTCTTAAGGGACAGCGACTGTGTCTTACACTTTGTATTCCCAATGCTGATTACAGAGGCTGGTACCTAGAATCAATGCATGTTTATTGAACAGAAAGATGTACAAGTCAGAGACATAAGAATCCTTCTTGACATCTCCCTCTCCCTCACATCCATAACCAATCTATCACTGAATCTTTTTTTACCACCTAACTATTTTTTTAAAGCAGATCACTACAGTGGCCTCTGGACTGGTGTCCTCCCACTACTCCACTCCCTCTTTTATTTCTTCTCACATAACAGCCAGAATGTTCTTTTAACAACACAGTCATACAACCTCTTCAAAGACTTTTTGCTGTCTTTTTTTTTTTTTCTTTTTGAGACAGGGTCTTGGTCTGTCACCCAGGCTGCCAGACTGGAGTGCGGTGACACAATCACAGCTCACTGAAGCCTTGACTTCCTAGGCTCAAGTAATCCTTCCACCTCAGCCCCCTTAGTAGCTGGGACTGCAGGTGCATACCACCACACTGGTTAATTTTTTAAAAAACTTTTTGTGGAGATGGGGTCTCACTGTGTTGTCTAGGCTGGTCTTGCACTCTGGAGCTCAAGCAATCTTTCTGCCTCAGCCTCCCAAAGTGTTGGGATTGTAGGCATGAGCCACCACATCTGGCTGTCCTTTTGTAGTAAGAGCTAACCATCATTATCATCATCATGATCTTGACAGTACTTTCTACAAGGTTATAAATAGGGTGATCACACATGTTGTTAATACTTGAACACTTGAATATGAGGTAGGCGCCATAGATAATCACGCAAGGATGGGATGGGAACCGGAACATGGGCTTACCCTGCTTGCAAGGCCCTGCACAACCTGGCCCTGCTCATCCCCCTTCCAATCACTCTCTTTGCACCTGCAGCAAGTCTTGCTGTTCAGTCCTTCATACTGTCCAAGGGTACTTGCCATGTTTGCTCTTAGCAGAGGACCTGTTTAAGTGTTCTGAGTGCTGCCAACTTTTTTGTTCTCAGCTCCTTCGTTTCATCTCATTGACTAGGTTAAATCTCCTACTGTAAGTTCTTGCTGTACTCATAAATGCAATTTAATATTTATTTATTTGAATGAATAAATGAATAAATACTTGTGAGAGTTTGGTAATATTGTATTACTAATATACTGATTATGATGGAATATAGTGATCAACAAAATGACAAAATAACCTATATATTTATATTTAAATTCTATATATTCAGTTTATACACTGTAGTTTAATGTGCAACTAGTTTCAATGTTAACATTTCTAATATGCTATTTGAGGTTTATTAAATGTACAGTAGGCCGGATGCGGTGGCTGAAGCCTGTAATCTCAGCACTTTGGGAGGCCGAGACGGGTGGATCATGAGGTCAGGAGATCAAGACCATCCTGGCTAACCCGGTGAAACCTCGTCTCTACTTAAAAAATACAAAAAACTAGCCAGGCAAGGTGGCGAGTGCCTGTAGTCCCAGCTACTCGGGAGGCTGAGGCAAGAGAATGGCGTAAACCCGGGAGGTGGAGCTTGCAGTGAGCTGAGATCCGGCCACTGCACTCCAGGATGGGTGACAGAGCGAGACTCTGTCTCAAAAAAAAACAAAATAAAATAAATGTACAGTAATTTATAAGAACAACTTAGTAATGTCACAAATAAATTACCAAAAATTTAAAGTTGGGTATGAATTCTTGAAAAGAAATTTTCCGTATTGAGAAATATGTGACACTTCGAGTCAAAATATATAGAATTGGTTGATTCTGGAGCTAGATTATCTGGATTTAAATCATGACTTCACTGCCTACTGGCTGGGTAGCATTGAGCAAGTTATTTAACTTCTCCATGCTTCTGTTTATTCATTCTTAAAATGGGTGTAATGATGACGTTGATTTTGTAGAGCTTTTGTGAGAAATAAGTTTAGATAGATAGATAGATAGATAGATAGATAGCATTTAGAATGGTTTCCAGCACATAGTAAATAATAAATACTAGCGATTGCTGATGTTTGTGTTATGTTTATTCATTCAACAAGTATTTATTAAATATCTCCTTAGTTCCTGACGTTGTTCTAGGTGCTAGGAATTCAGAAGTGATCAAGACTAATGTAATGCAGAGTAACCTACAAACACTTTAATTTCAGAATCTGATAAGTATTGTGAATGGAATAAACATAATGACTTGTTAGGGCATATTGTGCGGGAGGAGCTTTAGTTAACCTGAAGGATGAGAAAAGATTAGCATGCACAGAGCATCCTAGTTGGAGGAAAGACCAAGTGCGAACACCCCACAGTAGGTGTCCCAGTCCATTTTCTGCTGCTATAACAGACGGGGTGATTCAAAAACGATATAAGTGTATTTGACTCATGGTTCTAGAGGCTGGGAAGTTCAGCAACATAGCAGTGCATCTGGGGAGGCCTTTTGTGCTGTATCATCCTGTCAAGGGAGTGCATGAGACAGAAGGAGAATGGGGACCCAACTTATCCTTTTTATTAGGACCCCACTCCCTTGATAACTAACCCCGTCCCACAATATCAGCATTAATCTATTCCTGAAGGTAGAGCCTGCATGACCTAATCATATCTTCAAGGTCCCGCCTCTTATTGCAGTTATAATGGCCATCACATTTCATCATGAGTTTTGGAGGGGACATTCAGACCATAACTCTGGGAAAGAGCATGGCTTGGGTTTAAATGTGCAAGAAGTGAAGTGTGTCTGGAGTGCTCTGTGTGAGCAGAGACGGGAGGAGGCCTGAATGAAAGTTAGAAAGCTGATTATGCAGGTGGATCTTGGACTTTTGTAGAAAAATGAGGAGTCATATAATCCAGTTTATTGTGCTGATGAAGAAACAAAAACCTGTAAGTCCTGATGAGGATCATGTAGTTAATTAGTGATGCTAGAGCTAGAAGCCAGGTGTGCTGCATCCATATTAAAAAATATCATTGAAACAGATCTACAAAAGCTGGACACATCTAGGATTCTATCCATTTTCACAAAGTAAATATACCTTTGTAACCATGTCAGGAAATAAATTTTGACCTGCTTTTCATAAGCTGTCCCATTCCCTTCACCCCCTTCGCTATCCTGTCCCTCAGAGGTAACCCTTATCCTTAACCTCTGACGCCATAGATCAGTTTTACCTGGCTCTGAACTTTTATGAGCTTTTGAATAGTGGCACATGCTATCAGCTTTTTTGAAAATTCTGTCTGGCTTCTTTCGCTCGACTTGACGTGTGTGGGATTTACCCATGTTGCTGTGTGTAGCAATTGTTGCTCCATTCTCGCTGCCGTGCGCTGTTCCATTATGTGAATATACCACGAGTTTCCTGTGTTGTATCCCATTGAAAGTCACCAGAGGAGACCATTTCCTTGTGTGTATGAAAGGAAAGCTAGATTGCGATTCATGTCCTTTATGTCTGTATGTTAATCTTGCTTATCCTACTTTTTTAAAACCAATTGAGGGTTATAGAGGTAACTTCGCTTTTATAGCTCGCATACATTTGACTGTTTTCTCGCAAATGGATTGCCTAGTTAAAACCAAAGGCTTGTATGTACAGGGATTTTTCTGACATGTCCCTTCAATAAGCTCTTCACCATAAGTGGAAATAACTTGGATGAACCTGTCAGTTGCTTTCAAATGCGGGTATCATTGAGCTTTCAGCTTTTTGAAATATTGTCTGGGGTATTGCATGTTTCCAGGGGGTAGAGGATTATTTACTTCTTAATTGGGCCAAATAGCCATCACTTTCGTTTTAATATTAGGTTTGTTTAAATAATCGGTTTATTAATTAGATGAGTGCCACTTTCACGCGCACTTCAGTTTTGTTTTTGTTTTGTTTTTTAATATTTCAGATGATGTTGCTCCGTATTTTAAAACAGAGCCAGGCCTGCCACAGATCCACCTGGAAGGGAACCGCCTTGTTCTCACCTGCCTTGCCGAAGGGAGCTGGCCTTTGGAGTTCAAGTGGATGCGCGATGGCTGCGAGCTCACCACCTACAGCAGCGAATATAAGTAATTGATTGCTTGAAAATAAGATCCCATTTCAGTCAATGTGTTTGGAATACTTGCCTTATTGGCCATCATAGCACAATGAGTGAAAATACTGGATAGAATTTCTAATGCATTCAAGATTAAACGAATAGATTTGAATATGTAATTAGAATGTGATTTTCTATTCTCGTATAGGTTGTGTTTACACCTAGGAAGTCTATCATTACATTTGTAAAAGTAAGCCCGTTAGTGAAATTGTCAGGCAACAAAAAGCTATGGTTACACAGCAATGCCAGTAACAGCTTTAGTATGATACATTTACTTTCCAAGGGCAACAGCCCCGCCCACAATTATTGTTCCTATCTAGGCACAAATGTTGAAACAGATCTTTAGTTTGGTATCTAGAGCTCTGAGTAGTCAGCGAAAATCTTTCCTAGCTGCTTTCAAGTGGAGATAGGGACGGATGGAATCATGGAGAATGGGCATGAGTACAGCCTCTATATGCAGCAGCAAAAAAACAGTATATATTGAAGTCCTGCCATGTGCCCAGCACTGTGCCAGGCACCAGGGATCTGATGCACATGGGGTGGATATGATGTGGGGACAGAGGGCCTGAACCTGGGGGCAGAGCACGAGATCAGGATAAGACTGAGGTGAAGATTCACCTGGAGGCAGCGGCACAGCCTTTGGAGCCTCAGGGTCTTACCACACTTCAGAGCTTTCCAGGGCTATACTTTGTGAGGATGATAATATTAGATGCTGCAGTTCCATGCAGGATGGAGAACTGGCGTGCCAGAAAAGTCCAGGAGGCCTCGCCATTAGCAAAGTCAGCGATGCCGTGTTCTTCAGATGAAGTAAAGAATGGGCTGTACAGAGGCATTTTAAGTGGACTAATAAGCTTCTCAAAATGGGGAATAGCGCACCCACTCATTCTCTGTACCTCTGAGGTTGTGATATGGTGGTCCATGGAACCACACTCAGCCTGCCCAGAATTTATGTGTGTGTCAGTTGTGTGTGTGTGTTTGTATTTTAAAAATCAATTAAAAATATATGTGGGAATGCGTAAAGCATTTTTTTCTCTCTCTTTTTTTTTTTTGAGGTGGAGTTTCACTCTTGTTGCCCAGGCTGGAATGCAGTGGCATGATCTTGGTTCACTGCAACCTCCACCTCCTGGCTTCAGACTATCCTCCCGCCTCAGCCTCCCGAGTAGCTGGGACTACTCGTGTGAGCCCCTTGGCTAATTTTTGTATTCTTAATAGAGACGGGGTTTCACCGTGTTGACCAGGCTGGTCTCAAACTCCTGACCTCAGGTGATGTGCCTGCATTGGCCTCCCAAATTGCTAGGATTATAGGAGTGAGCCACAGCATATTTTTTTATTGGCTGCCAACATTTGACAGTTGTAAGATTTTCTGTAAAAACCTTGCTTCCCAGCCTCTGTAGAGCAGTCAGAAGGCTTGGCTGCCTAGTCTGCAGCTCCAGTCAGGAGCAGGTGGCTGAGCAGAGCCGCCCCCAGCAAAGGCACGGACACTCCCTGGTTCTCCTCAGTGCCCTCCGGCAGCCCCTCCCTTGTCGCACCTCACTTGCTCTGCCCATTCCCATCACCCACCCACGCTTTAGACAAGGGAGTGTGTGACTGCTTACATTATCGGGCCTACCCTGTCGGAGGATCTACACTCAGGGAGAAGTTGATCGTAGCAGATCATAGCATGTTGAAATCAAACAGTCCTGAATCCCAGGACTGGCGGAATCCAGCTCCACTGCACCTGAGCAGCGGTGGTATCACTTTAGGCAGGTGGCCCATGAGCCCTGCCATAAGTGTAAAGAGAGAACTGTAAGCGTTTGCAGAATGGGAAAGAGCCCTCCTCATTTGGAGTGTTGTGAGTGTTTAAGGCTCTAATGATCGTAGGCAGCACTATACATTATTAACATGTGATATCGCAAGGCTCGGTTTGTTAGAAGGGGTGTAAGAAAGCAAAAACAAAAAACTTAGAATTGAGAACCATGTTTGAGTAGTGGCTGATGACAGATGACTGGAGTTCAGGGACTTGCTCTTCAGCTTACCAGTGTGACTTTGGACAAGTTATCTAAGCATGTTGATCTTTTTCCATCTGAAAAATGAGTATAATAAAGCCCACCTCACCCTCATTTTTATGAGGGGTCTCATAAAAATTAAATTACATCATGTTTTGTGTGCCCCCGAAAGAAAGGAATGGGGTTTCAAAGAACCCAGATTGTTCTTCCTAAGAAGTAGGGCACGACATGGATAACGTGTAGCAGTGGCCTGGCAGCCAGGCTACACGCCTTGGATGGTGGGAAAGGAATTGTTTCCTACATCTTCGGTTTCCACATGGATGTTTTCTGAAATTGAATTCCCCAAGAACATGCCTTTGTGTAGGCACCAAGCCGCCGTTTCTCTTCTCCCACCACCCGTAATAGTGATTTCTCCTCCATCCCAGGAGAAAGCACACCTGTCCCGTATCTGAGTCTTCCTGTGGAACTCTCTCTCAGGGGTGCCAGAGTAAGACAGAGTAATATCCAAGTTCCCACTATTAAAGAATTCTTTCGATTTTTAAATGGATAATATGGGTCTGGAAACGATTATTTGCATTTTATTTTATTGAACATACAGAGTCCCCAACTTAACGATGGTTCAAGTTAACAAGTTTTTGACTTGACGTGAGTGAGAAACCCTTGTTTTTTACTTTAAGTATAGTATTTAGTAAGTCACATGATATATTCAACAGTTTATTATAAAGCAGGCTTTGTGTTAGATGATGTTGCCCATTTGTAGGCTGATACTAGTGTTCGGAGCATACTTAATATAGGCTAGGCTAAGCCGTGTGTCTGTGAGGGTAGGTATGTAAAACACACGTTTGACCTAGGATATTTTCAACATGTGATAGGTTTATTGGGACATAACACCTTCATAAGGCAAGCAGCATTTCTATTTAAAACAATTGTGTAGGCCCGGCACAGCGGCTGACAACTGTAATCTCAGCACTTTGGGAGACCGAGGCAGGCGGATCATTTGAGGTCAGCAGTTCAATACCACCAGCCTGGCCAACGTGGTGAAACCCCATCTCTACTAAAAATACAAAAATTAGCCGGGTATGGTTGGCATATGCCTGTAATCCCAGCTACTTGGGAGGCTGAGGCAAGAGAATCACTTGAACCCGGGAGGCGGAGGTTGCAGTGAGCCAGGATCGTACCACCACACTCCAGCCTGGGCTACAGAGTGAGACTCCATCTCCAAAATTAAAATTAAAAAAAAAAAAAATGGCGTAACAGTTTTATTTTAAATGCCAAAATGTACAATAAGCTATTATATATGCTGCCTTTCAAACTTACGGTAAGACAATTTGCAGTCAACTTAAAACTACAGGAAGAGGAGGAACTGTATTTGCATTCTTCTTGCCCACGCAAACTTATTTGTTCGCTGGAAACACACAAGAAGACAAGACACTGGTGGTATTGAAGCAAGACTGAGGGAGTGACTCATTATATATGGACCATTAAAATAAGCTAGTTGCTTCAGTACTGTGACACGGGAAACATAAGGAATGGGTGATTCTGAAGCAAAAATTGGGGTATTTGTGATAAATTATATTATGTTCAACGAAGGCCTCAGACACTGAGATGGGTTATTAGGAATCTATCATATCTTGCTATCCTTTTTTTTTCAAGATATAAAACCTGCCTAAAAATCTCATGCTATTTTTTCAAATTACTCTTTCTTCTGCTTCCTTCCAATAAGCACCTTCATTTATCATATGTTAGCCTTCATGAGACCTTTCTAAGTTTCACATGAAAAAACCATGGATACTTTCTGAAAATGGTAGCTGTTTCCCGTCTTAACAGAACCTTTATTTTTCCCCACTTTGGTGTCAGTTACGAAAATGCTAAACCTATAAAGAGCAAATACTATACATTTACTTTTTCTAGCTTTGACTTAAAATAGCATTTTCTTTACTGTGTGCATTACGCATTGCACAGTGAATTTCAAATGTTGTCTTCCTTCCTTCCTTCCTTCCTTCCTTCCTTCCTTCCTTCCTTCCT
>NC_045441.1:876303-914573 GCF_002776525.5 Piliocolobus tephrosceles
TCCTTTCCTTTCCTTTCCTTTCCTTTCCTTTCCTTTCCTTTCCTTTCCTTTCTTTTCTTTTTCTTTTTCTTTTTCTTTTTCTTTTTCTTTTGAGGTGGGATCTCACTCTGTTGCCCAGGCTGGTGTGTAGTGGAGTGATCTTGGCTCACTGCAACCTTCGTTTCCTGGTCTCCAGCGATTGTCAACCTCCCGAGTAGCTGGAACTACAGGCATGTGTCACCACGCACGGCTAATTTTTGTATTATTAGTAGAGAAGGTGTTTCACCATAATGGCCAGGCTGGTCTTGAACTCCTGACCTCAAGTGATCTGCCTATCTCGGTCTCCCAAAGTGCTGGGGTTACAGGCGTGAGCCACCACGCCTGGCCTCAAATGTTATGTTTCATATTCATGCTCATGTCTACATTTCGGCACAGGTGACTACATTAGCAAGTTGATGGTAATTCAGCAATTAAGCTAAGTTTGCATAGATGTCTTAGGTGGATTTGTATTCTTTTCAGAAAGCATTTACTCTAAATTATTTTCTACTTTGGAATAAAAAGTTTGTAATTATATTCAAGATATACATACACATAAGCCAAGAATTTCTTAATACTAGGCACAATATTTATTATTGTAACAGAAGGAATAATTGTATACTCTAAACTCCTAAAAATTTTATAGTTTTCTTATGTAACCTGCCTCTGTGGTTCAATTTCTATGACAATATAAAAATAGAAATTTGATGGATGTTTTGCTTTATTTCAAGGAAAATAAGAATGGTTAAGGGAAAGGTTATTTTTTTCTTTAAAGGCAAACACATTTCACAGTATCAATAAAAATTATGAAATACCTGGGAATAAGTTTTATAAGAAATGAGTAGAACCCACATGGAAAGTGTGTAATGCAATATAAAAGAAGATCCTTATATAGGAAACCCAAATGCTATAAAAATTACAGTTCCTTTGCAACCATCATAGAATTTTAGCCTAACATCAGTAGCACTTTTAAGAAACCTAATATCAGTAGCTGATTTTATTTTATTGAGATAGAGTCTCACTCTGTTGCCCAGGTTGGAGTGCAAGTGGCATGATCATGGCTCACTTCAGATTCAGCCTCCTGGGCTCAAGCAATCCTCCTGCCTCAGCCTCTCAAGTAGCTGGGACCACAGGACCCATCACCACACCTGGCTAAGTTCTGTATTTTTTGTACAGATGGGGGTTGCACTATGTTGCCTAGTCTGGTCTCAAACTCCTGGCCTCAAGTGATCTGCCAGTCTTGGCCTCCCAAAGTACTGGGATTACAGGTGCAAGACACCACACCTGGCCTGGATATTTTAATAAAAAATGCCAATGGGATTTTCTGGGGAAGTAACTTGACTGATGAAGTTTTTCTAAAGCTTATCTGGAAATATAAACAGAAGAATACCAATAAAATTTCAAAACATTAAATAAATAGGAATTTATTTTTCTAGAACTTAAGGCATATTAGAATGCTACAATAATTAAGTAACATGTTAATAGTATAAAATTAAACAGTATGCCAGAGGAGCATTTTGATCCAGACCATTGTATTTATAAAACATATATAATCAAGGCCGGGCACGGTGGCTCATGCCTGTAATCACAGCAATTTGGGAGGCTGAGGTGGGCAGATCACCTGAGGTCAGGAGTTCAAGACCAGCCTGACCAATATGGAGAAACCCCATCTCTACTAAAAATACAAAATTAGCCGGTTGTGGTGGTGCGTGCCTATAATCCCAGCTACTCGGGAGGCAGGAGAATCGCTTGAACCCGGGAGGCAGAGGTTGCAGTAAACTGAAATCGTGCCATTGCACTCCAGCCTAAGCAATAAGAATGAAACTCTGTCTCAAAAATAAAAATAAACAAAATAAAAAAGTATATATATATATATATATATTCAAATGAGTTCTCAAACCAATGCTAAAAACAAGTTTTTACAAACAGCATTCAAAATACATCCTCATTAAACATCAAAATGAATTTCAGATACATTGATGAATTAAATATAAAAAAAGGAAACATAAACAAAGGGAGTATTTGAATGATCTCAGACTATACCAGGACAAAGTACAAAAGCATTGAGGAACTTCACCAGAAACAGATCACAGATAAATTTACAAATATTTACAAGTTTTGTATAAAAGAGATAAAATTCTTAATTGCCCATATGCTTAAATAATCCTTACAAGTTAAAAGGCAAGCAACAAACTGGGACAATATTTGCAACGAATCAGACAGTTCGGTCTCTAATAACCTGGAATCTCCTGATGACAGTGGTGGAGACAAAGCTTGCGTCTCCTTGTTTGTGAATGTCATCCCAGGCAGCAGGTGTAAAGGCAGAGGAATGAAGCAGGGAGGAAGGAAGCGCCAGTGCAGGGATCCCTTATCAAGTTGGCAGTCACTGTAAGTGGCTGGAGCTCAATCTTGTTTGGAACCTCTATGGAGTCTTAGGAAATGCTTCTCACAAGTGCCCACCCTACTGGGTGAAAGAGGAAAATATTTATCAGCTCCTGTACTTGGCTGATAAATATGGGCCCCATGGTTATTAGCCTTCATTTCTAATTAGCTCAAGCATTAGTAAGCAGCTAAACCTGCTGACTATGGTGCCAGAGAATCCCCAGGACGGAAGCAAGAAATATGAGGCATGGGTTGAGGCAAAGTGATGCCAGCTGCGCCACCATAAGGCCACTCTGGGCTGCCTGGAAGTGTTGACCACACCAGCAGCTCAAGTAAAAGGTGGAGCCACGAGGATTTTTCTTTCTTTCCTTCTTTTTTTTTTTGGAGGGAGAGGGTCTCACTCTGTCGCCCAAGCTGGACTGCAATAGTGTGATCATAGCTCATTGCAGCCTTGAACTCCTAGGCTCAAGTGATCCTTCTGCATCATCCTCCCTAGTAGCTGGGATCACAGATGGGTGCCACCACAGCTAGCTATTTTATTATTATTATTTTTAGACACAGGGTCTTGCTATGTTACCCAGCCTGATCTTGAACTCCTGGTCTTAAGCAGTCCTCCTGCCTTGGTCTCCCAAAGTGCTGGGGTTACAGGTGTGAGCCACCACTTCCAGACCAAAAGGATTTTTTTTTTTTTTTTTTTGAGACGGAGTCTCGCTCTGTCCCCTAGGCTGGAGTGCAGTGGCCGGATCTCAGCTCACTGCAAGCTCCGCCTCCCAGGTTCACACCATTCTCCTGCCTCAGCCTCCCGAGTAGCTGGGACTACAGGCGCCCACCACCTCGCCCGGCTAGTTTTTTTGTATTTTTTAGTAGAGACGGGGTTTCACCGTGTTAGCCAGGACGGTCTCGATCTCCTGACCTCGTGATCCGCCCGTCTCGGCCTCCCAAAGTGCTGGGATTACAGGCTTGAGCCACCACGCCCGGCCTCAAAAGGATTTTTTAAATGGAATGTAAGAGAACAAAATTGAGTCTATTCCTTGAACCCCTCAGTGTAACTTGTACCGACTATTAAGTCTAATTCATGAAAGAGTTCCTTCTAAGAAGGTAGTCAGCTGTAGTTTCTAACGAGGACTTTATTCAAGAGAGTTAGTGGAACAAGCTGTTTTTCTTACTAGACCAAGTCTCAAGGCTATAATGGGTGTATGTATTTTCTCCTGCCCGTTCTAGGTATGCATGAATCTCAGCCTGCTCCTCAGCTAGTCGAATTTGCTTGGTGCTGGGTGGCCCAGGCCCTCATCTCAGCTTTTAGTTGTCTTGCTTCTGCTGGGCCGTGGATTCTCTAATTGCAGCTGGTCTTGCGAGCACTAAGAGATACCCCAGCGACTTCTCTCCTCCTCACCTCTGCTGTGTGGCACCAGCCCTAATGTCTCAGGGTAGTTAGAGTCATTACCTCCATCAGTGTAGTAATGCCTTTCTTTTTCACCAGCCCACTGGCATGAAGTGCACAAAGTGACTAGGATGTATTAAAGAGTCCAATTCTCTGGGTTCCTTTTTCTTCTATGGGAAATGTTCCCTCACCCGAGAACTCAGGTCTGTAATCCAAAAGAGCCTAAAGTTGGGGGGGAAAAACCAAATAGATGGCTGGAATAGGGACCAATCATATCTTGACCTCAGGTTTAACATTTTTTTTTTTTTTTTTTTGAGACAGGATCTTGCTTTGCTGCCCAGGTTGAAGTACAGTGGCACAGTCACAGTTCATTGCAGCCTCGACCTTCCAGGCTCAGTTCATCCTCCCACCTCAACTTCCTACATAGCTAGGAGTACAGGCACATACCACCATGCCCAGCTAATTCTTTTAATTTTTTTTGTAGACACAGGGTTTCACCATGTTGCCCAGGCTGGTCTCAAATTCCTGGGCTCAAGTGATTGACCCAGCTCGGCCTCCCCAAGTGCTGAGATTACAGGCATAAGCCACCGTGTCCAGCTAACACTACCAGGCGTTGTTCCGAATCCTATTATCCTGTTAGTGTGGCTACTTCCAGGTGATGCAATATCTGCTAGGCCTACCTGATCCCCTGGGGAAAGTGCCTGTTCTCATACCTCCTTCAATAAGTACAGTGAGTCCCTGATCTGCGGCAATGCTGTGCAGGCTGCCATGCGTATAGATTAGGTATTCAAGCTTCCAGATTGTGGTGCTGGCTCAGTCGATGAACAGAGAAGGCACATCCATATCTAGAGGAGATAACTGAGTTTGATTAGGAAGAGTCACTGCATGTTTCCATGATAGAAAGGCCAGATATAAGCAGCCAGTCACAAGTGTCCAGCTTGAAGAATCATGTTGCACTATTGGTTCAGCATCAGTCTCTGCTGTTGCCAGGTTTGGCATCTGGCATTGGCAAAAGCCAGATTAGCTTTGGTGAGGGGGAGTTGTTGCTGTTGGATTCATTCATAGCCTCAGTCCTTGCCAACATGACCGGTTTATGTCTCATTTTATTAGTTGAGAAGAAATCTAAATGACAGCCACAGTTGAGTCATCCTCTTCAATTGATTGATGAGTGCCTTATCTGAAGTGGATGCTCTCTAGTGATATCAAAAATCCACATACGACAGCCACCGCCATTGGGCTTTTACAAATGACTTTCTTGTTTCTGAATTTCCAGTCCTATTTCTCCCAGGCCTCTTTCCCATCAGCCAAGCCATTTGTCATTGCCTATGTGTCTCTTTACATCCATTCCCAGCCCATTTCTTTCTCAAATCTCTCCCCATTCAAAGTTAAGGACCAAAGGTACTACTTGCAGCTCCGTCTGCTTGGAAGACTTCCTTCACCATGCTCCCCTTCGCCATGCACGAGTAAGGCGGTAGTGTCACATCTTCATTTTCCGGATCAAGGCGACCCACGTATAATCCCAGGCCTGAGTGTTTAACTGTTCTATCAGTTGGTGAGGCCTGTGTATAACTGAGAGAGTAGTCTTACTCTTATGGCTACATAGTTCTGTTAATAATTCCCTCATCATGCTTATCTCCAGTTGCATATTTTCTTTCTTTCAAGATAGAGTCTTGCTCTGTTGCTTAGGCTAGAGTGTATAGATGTATATACAAGATATGTATATTTTGTAGAGATGGGATCTCACTATGTTCCCAGTCTGGCATATTTTCTTAATACCTATGGGGTTAGGACTTCAGTTTGTCCTAAGGACATCAGAAGTTGCCCTTCAATGTATGTGGTTCCCTTCTGCAGAAGGCATCATCTTATTCCAGGACCTTACGGATGCGTGCTTGACTCTTCTTTGGGGCTACTAGAGACTCCCCACAACATCCTTATCCACAGCAGATATCTCTGGCAGCATCCCTTATGCTGGGATATGTGGCTTACCGTGAAAGGGTAGCTTGTAGAACTGTTGTCTAACTCTATGGCTGAGTCCTTTCTTCTTCTTTGTCTCCCTAAAAACTGGCAACCTGGGCCAAGATAAAGTCATTGGGATCTGATTTACTGCCTCATTTGAAACAACTGTAAAACTGGACAAAAAATATGAACGGTTCTCAAGACATTGGATATCAGGCAGTGAAAGAATGTGATCGCTGAGAGATGGAAGACAAACAAGGGGAACCCTATGATTGCCCTCTGCTTACTGCCTTGAGGGGATTTCTAGGCTGTGGCGTAGAGAAGGAAAACCCAGGCAGAACCTAGAGGACTTTCTGAGTTGAAGAGAGCTGAGAGTTTGGAAAGATCTAGGCAGTGAGATTTCTAAGGGCGGGGTACCGGATAAGAGAGCACTACGCAGAGAGAGAATGCTGGAGACCTCCAGAGGGTCCCCCTTGAGTGTTTGGCAGAATATTCATCAGCACGTTCATGTGAGAAAACTTACCCCAGGCAAGGGAAAGGACTATCCAAGAAGATTAGAGGCAATAGTTCCCTGTGCTTACACAGGACTCGGTGGAGTGTCTGTTCTCACCAGCCAAACTGTCAAACGTCGTATTCATGAGTTTATCAGATAACCTACACAGAGTTGTCTTGGGTCTTGAGACTGATTAGCCCTAGACCAAATTCTGCTCGGGTTCTGCCTAACAAGTCTTGAAAAGCAAGACCCAACAGGATCCAACTACTGCTCAATATCTTCACAGTATCAGAGAACAAAGTTAATGAATATTTATAGGAATGCAAAAATTTCCAGGACCCAACAAGGGAGAATTCACAGTGGCTAGACTCTAATCAAAGATCATCAAGCATATGCAGATGCAGGAAAGCATGACCCATAACAAGGAGAAAAATCAACTGATTGAAACCAAGCCAGAACTGACACGGTTATTAGAATTAACAGAGAAAGACAGTGAAACAGCTATAACTGTATAGCCTATGATCAACGTAGAGACATGAAAAACACAACAAAGGCAGAAATCAAACTTATAAAGATGAAAACTATCATGTGTGAGATAAACACCGGATGGGGCTATCAGGAGACTTGACATCACAGAAGAAGATATTAATAAAGATATAGCAATAGAACTATCCAAAATAAAAGGCAGATAAAAAAAAAACCCAAACACAATGAAAGGGCCACAAATAAGTTGTGGGAAAGCTTCCGATGGCCTAATAGATGCGTAATTGGAATCCCCAAAGGAGGCAGTGGGAGGAAAAATATTTGAAGAAATAATTTTTTCAAAGTTGCAAATCCCAATTACTGGAGTTACCAGCCAGTGCAGTAAGGCAAGAAAAAGAAGTAAGAGGCATCCAGATTGGAAAGGAAGAAGTAAAACTGAATTTTCAAGTTGCATGATTATTTATATAGAAAATATGTTACATATTTTTAAAAAGCTGCTAATGAGTTTAGCAACATTACAAGATAGAAGATCAACATATAAGAATTATATTTTTGTGTACTAGCAAAAAAATCTGAAAATTATATATTTAAAATTTAAGGTAGGATGGGCATGGTGGTGCACGCCTGTAATCCCAGTTACTTGGGAGGTTGAGGCAGGAGAATCCCTCGAACCCAGGAGGCAGAGGTTGCAGTGAGCCGAGATTGTGCCATTGCCCTCCAGCCTGGGTGACAAGAGCAAAACTCCGTTTCAAGAAGAAGAAAAAAATTTAAGGTAGTAGAAAAACATCTGAAGTAAGGATAAATCTGACAAAGGGTCTGTAAGACCGTTACACTGAAAACTACAAACAATGCTTAGAGAGAGAAGCAAAAGAAGACCTAAATCAATGCACAGATACACTGTGTTTATGTATCTGAAGGCTTAATATTATTAACAGGTCCATTTTTTCCAAACAGTCCCATGGTGATATTCTTTAGTCTCAAGACCCTGAGACAAATTACATGACTAAAATCCTAAAATTCATCACTAAGCTGTGGGGAAGATTTCTCTACATGAGGTTTTTTCTTTTTTCCCAGAGACAGGGTCTCACTTTGTTGCCCAGGCTGGAGTGCAGTGATGCAATGATTCACTCCAACTTCCGCCACCCCAGCTCAAATGATTCCCCCCACCTCAGCTTCCCGAGTAGCTGGGACTACAGGCACATGCCATCACGCCTGGTTAATTTTTGTATGTTTGGTAGAGACAGGGTTTCACCATGTTGCCCAGGCTGGTCTCAAACTCCTGGGCCGAAGCGATCCACCCACCTTGGCCTCCCAAAGTGCTGGGATTACAGATGTGAGCCACCACACTCAGCTTCTACATGCTTTTTGTTTTGTTTTAATCTATTGTGCTCTCTTTGTACTCACCAAGAAGAAGAGGCTATTATATTTAATTGAGAACTCTTTTCTCAGTTGGTTTCCTCATCACCCAGCCTAACTGTGTGTAACTCCCATCTACATCTTCTTGAAAAGGGCTTAATTTCTCTAATTGTCCATCTTGATGTTCAGCTTTCATTTTCCTAACCTTGGTTTATGTCAACTCTCTGCTTCTAGTTAACTCCTCTTGGCTCCTGTCCTCTATGAAGTGCCTAGCTTACAACAGCAAGGACAAAAGGTGCTATCTCATTTAATTTACATCCATAATATTAATGTGGTGTGACCTCATGTTCATATTCTCCCCACAAAGTTGAGTGTTATTTGTATTTATTTCTGGCTTCGGTTTGACTGCTTTTTGGAACTCTGTATGGTCACAACAGATATGAATGTTTATGGAGAATCTCTGAGGCAGAATTAGCGTTAGGGTTTTTAAGGTTCTCACTGGAAATGATTTGGATTTAGATAATTATTGGTTCTTTGTTTAGGGATCATTGTGGAAGCTAAGTGAAGACCTTTAGCCAGAATTGACCAAACTACTCTGTAACATAATTCATTGTTGACAAATACTCCCAAGTGAGACAAGTGGAAGCTTTTAAAATTTACGTTTTTAATTTGTTCATGCTTATAATGCTTAATAGAGTGGTTTAGGTCCTTTTTCCATTGTGCGTTGGAATGGATTTTTTTTTTTTTTTGTATTATGCAGAAACTAACATTTGCCTTCATACTTTAATCCTTGATATAATGGTCCCCAACTTTTATGTTCATAGAGAACCTGGCATTATAAAGAATTAAGTCAACAGACATGCAATAAAAGATTTTTATCCCTAAGCAAAGTAAATGTCCTCTTTCTTGAAGGTTTTCTGAAATTCCTTTTTTACTGACTTGAGAGAGCAATTAATCCTCACAGTAGATTTGACAGACGGTTCTAGTCATCTGTTCGTGCTTTACTAAATATGGATTGCACATTTTCTGCCCCTGATTTAATAAGGAAAAGTGGGAATGAATGAAGAATGAATGATCCCCAAAGCATTGTGTATGTTAGAGAAAATCATATAAACGGGAATCCCAGAGGAGTCATCTTGGGAACATTTCAACATTAATTCTTTAGTCTTTGGATTGGCTTTCATAACTATTAATGAAGATAAAGTTTAAATGTAGTCATTCATGGTATGACATCAATAAAAAGGTTGTGGAAGATTAGCATCTAATTGATATCAGGAGAGCTTATATTCGTCAGATTTATATTCCCGAAACAAGTGCTGCAAATTCCTTAGACCCTTCCACACAGGGACCTGTTTATTGCCCTTCTCAATTTAATATGAATTTTGAAATAAAATACACATTAAATAACTTTTACAAATATTGTGTTCCCTTTGTATAGCTTCCATTGTTACCGTACTGTTTAATTTAACTTCATATTGATTACTTCAATTCTTTTGAAAGAACTAATAAAAACATAACCTCAGCTTGCCTGATGCCTAGGGCCTATTAGTGAGCCATATACACCACCAGAGTCACATATATATCTCTTTCTTAACAAATTTCAGTCTGAATTTTCCTTGTGTTTTTCTTCTTCTGTGATAGCTTGTTACGGTACAGTCTGGGTTTTTCATTTCATTGTGTTGCTTCAGGAGAAAACCTGGTGTAGACTCATCCCACTTTGGATTTTTTTTAATTTTACCTAGAAAATTTATAAAAATAAAATTGAAAACAATTATTTATCATGCCATTCCAAAAAAAAGAGAATTGATGTATTTCCAAGAAGGACATAAATGGCTTACAGTTATTTTTACCTTAACCTTTTTTTTTTTTTTTTACTTTAAGAATAAGAATAGGCTTTGGTCCAGGGTATAAAAGCTTATTATAGAACTTGGTTGCTTATTTTCATGCAAAATAGATATTTTCATACCAGCATAAAAATTACAGTTGTGGAGAATAGTCTTATCTAAAGTGACATAAAATGGATATTGACAGTCCCCCCACCATTGAGAAAGAAAAATCTTACAACTAATTTTATTGAATATGCACATTTTTTCTTAGGAATCAAATGAGGTTCCCTGACCACCTAGGGGAAGTGTAAATGTTCTCATCTGCGCTGAGGCTGTGGTTTTGGCCTGTGACAGTTAGACTCAGTCATAGCATCTGGCGGTGCTTGGAAAGGACCGCTGAACAGTAACTAAAGTAGTTTTTGTCAGATGTTTCCTAAAATTTTAGTGACTCATACTCAAGGGAACTTCTTATAACAGGTAAATGTGTCCCAGTTTGAGGGGATTCTTTATCTTCCAGTGATTTTTGGTGGTTTACCAGGAAGCCATTTTTTGTTTGTTTGTTTTTTTCAGAAAAAAAGAAATGATTCTATGAGGTATTATTTAGGTTTTGCTATGACCTTGGTGAGCACCTAGTAACTTTAGAATATATTTCAGCCAAAATTATTTTGGCTATGTTCTAGGGTGTGGAATTTTGAAGGGTTCTAAAGCCACAGAAACCAACTTTCTCTTGTGTGAGCTGTTGCGTGGATATTGGGGTGCCCTTAGAATCAGTCACTGGGCAACCTGGAGATTGGGCAGGAACAGAGTGAGCCACAGTCACTCCAGAACCGGTCCCATGAGGGTCCTGCTGCCGGCCCCTCCGAACATTGGCCATCACTGCTTGAGCCACTGCCCCAGTTGGCACTGGACACTCCACTACTCCCCTGGACTAGGGCTCCCCTGTGCCCCCGCCACTGCTGCCACTGCTGCTGTCAGATAAGTTCTCCTTTAGCCCTCTTCCTGGGCATTACCAGCCCCAGATTTATAAAATCCAGAGCCTTTGGGAGGCTGAGATGGGCGGATCCCGAGGTCAGGAGATCGAGACCATCCTGGCTAACACGGTGAAACCCCGTCTCTACTAAAAACTACAAAAAACTAGCCGGGCGAGGTGGCGGGCGCCTGTAGTCCCAGCTACTCGGGAGGCTGAGGCAGGAGAATGGCGTAAACCCGGGAGGCGGAGCTTGCAGTGAGCTGAGATCCGGCCACTGCACTCCAGCCTGGGCGACAGAGCGAGACTCTGTCTCAAAAAGAAAAAAAACAAAAAAAAGAAAAGCACCAAATTAAACCCCAAAGCAAGTGTGTCTAATTGGCCATGCTGTGTCTCAGACCTGGTACCTGTAGAGGCAGTGGTCTGGGAATCTCCAGGTGTGGTCCTTTCAGCCTTTAATTGAGGTAAGCCCCATCTCCACAAAAGCTCATAGGGTGGAGAATTCTCCAAATACAGGGAAGTGGTTCAGCTCCTAGGTAGACTGAACATGTCAGATGTCTAGTCCAAGCAGTTGTTCCTGGGCTGAGATGGACCTGATGCTGCTTCCTAAAGAAATTCTAGGGTTGTTCCAGTGCTCCACTCAGAGATGCAGGTCACAACTGAGGCTTTCTCCTATTAGCAGAAATGGACATGTAAGGCCTTGGTTTTTGTTTGGATTTTGTGTTTTATTTTCTTTGCCATTCCTGATGATGAACTTGCCCTGGAAAACACTGTGTTCGCTGGGTAGAATTCTGCCTTGATAGAGTGAATGCAAACATTCCCTGCTGTGTTGATTTGAAACAGGAACAGGCATTTTCTATATTTTAGTGGCATATGGTGCTAAGATTTTTTCATACTTTCTTGTAAAGAGCCAGGAAACTTTGCCTGCTTAAAAATGTGTGTTTATAAACAATAGACTTACAATGAATATTCCCATCTGTTAGGTGAACATAATTTGTGTAGGAATTCCCATAATAGTGGAGGACTTTGCAACTTTTTTCATATTTTTTTCCCTGGTGAGACATTAGACTAAAGAGGTGGTACAAAACAGCATATGCTTAATATTCAATTTTGTCTCTATTTCTCCCTGTTGTTTGAAAGCAGTTCTATTTTTGTGCATTAGTACATAAGATTACTGTAGAAATTCATAAGAATTTAAGACCTATTTAGGTACTGAAAAACAGGAAAAAGTAGAATGAGCAATCATATAAATATGGTTGTGTTGCAATGATAAAACTGTCTTTGTAGTGTTTCAAATACCTACTGCAATGACTTGTGCTATTTCTTTCCAAAAACTTCTCTTGACTTTGTTTTAAGCTAATCTCAAAAATCCCCTCTATTATAATCATAGCGTGTAATAATCAAAGCTGCACATACTCCTGGTCTGGATTTGTAATTTAAGTGAATGGCCTTGGCTCTTTATCACTGTGATTGTATTCACTAATTAATTTTGTTTTAGATGAACCATTCTACATAAAAGAATAAAATTTTTGAGATTAAAACTCAGCAATATTTTTTCTCTTCACAACAGATTTTATTAATCCTCCCCTAGGAATTCAAGAAGATTATCAGAGGGGAAAACATAGTTTGATTAATTTTTGCTTAATCTTGAATTACCTGTGTTATCCAAATGTTTTAGTCACTTAAAATTATGCCTATCAGTTCCTTTTTCAGGTTGCCTAATTGTACATACTTGAATAAAAACATGAGCAATTTGTTGAATGTAAGTGATTCAAGGTATGCTTGGGAACTGAGCAAATACAGCATAGCACACACTTTGTCTTTTACTTGATTTTGAAAATGTTTCTCTGGTTATGCTTTGTAAAAGGAAATACCTTTAAATTGTAAACAGGTATTACTGGAACATCATTCTTGGGGGGTAAAGTATACCATCATTCTGTTTCTTCTTCCCTTTTTGGAAAGTAGTCTATTCCTATTTGAGCTCCTTTTCTTTTCTTTTTCTTTTTCTTTTTTTTTTTTGAGACAGGATCTGGCTTTGTCACCCAGGCACGATTTTGGCTCACTGCAACCTCCGCCTCCCAGGCTCAGGTGATCTTCCCACCTCAGCCTCCAAGGAGCTGGGATTATAGGCTCACACCACCACACCTGGCTAATTTCTGTATTTTTTTTGTAGAGACAGAGTTCCGCCATATTGCCCAGGCTGGTTCCTTTTCTTTCTTTTGATAGATGCCTTCCCATATGTGAAAAGCATCTAAGCCTCACGTCTTACTCTTTTGTTTTTTGATCAAATATGATGTACCTTATTCAACCGCAATGTGCGTACCTTCACTTTTATTTTTTAATATGATCATCAGTAGAAAAAGCTGTACGTATCCAATGTATACAACTTGATGAGTTGGGAGATAATTATATGCCCTTGAAACTTTCACCACCATATATGGCGTAAATCTCTCCACCTCCAGAAGTTCATTCTTATTTTGTGTGATAAAAACACCTAAGACTTACCGCCTTAGTAAACTTTACGTAATACAGTATGATTCCTATAGACGCTATGCTGTACAGTAGCTCTGTAGGACTCACTCATCTAGTATAGCTGAAACTTCCTGCCCCTGCATTCTTCCCCATTTCCCCTCCCTTGTCCCCCCGAGTGGCCACCATTTCACTCTCTGCTTCTATGAACTTGACTATTTTAGATTCCTCTTATAAGAGTATAAGAGTATCAGGTAGGATTTGTCCTTCTGTGTCTGGTTTACTTCACATAGATGAACCTAAAGGATATCATGCTATGTAGCAAATGCCAGGATTTCTTTCTTTTTAAGGCTGAATAATATTCCATTGCATGTATACACCGTATTTGCTTTCTCCATTCCCCAGCAGACACCTGGGTTGTTTCCATGTCTTGGCTAATTGTGGATAACGCTGCAGTAGATGTGGGAGTGCAGACATCTGAGATCCTTATTTCAGTTCTTGGGAAATATACCCAGAAGTGGGATTTGGGGGTCATGTGGTCATTGTATGTGTAATGTTGTAAGAGACCTGTATACTATTTTCCATAATGGCTACACCAACTTTCGTTCCCATGTATAGTAGTTCCTTTTTCTCCCCGTCGTCAGCAACATTTATTTTTCATTTTTTGGTAGTAGCCATCCTAACAGGAGTACAAAGACATCTATCTCAGTGTGGTTTGGGTTTGCATTTCCCTGATGATTAGGGACATTGAGCCCTTTTTCGTATACCTGTTGACCATTCGTGTGGCTTTGGAGAAATGTCTGTCTAGTATCTTTGCTGTTATTAAAATTAAGGGGTTTTTTGGCCGGGCGCGGTGGCTTAAGCCTGTAATCCCAGCACTTTGGGAGGCCGAGACGGGCGGATCACGAGGTCAGGAGATCGAGACCATCCTGGCTAACCCGGTGAAACCCCGTCTCTAGTAAAAAATACAAAAAACTAGCCGGGCGACGTGGCGGGCGCCTGTAGTCCCAGCTACTCTGGAGGCTGAGGCAGGAGAATGGCGTAAACCCGGGAGGCGGAGCTTGCAGTGAGCTGAGATCCGGCCACTGCACTCCAGCCTGGGCGACAGAGCGAGACTCCGTCTCAAAAAACAAAACAAAAAAAAAAATTAAGGGGTTTTTTTAAAGCTATTTTTTTCATGATGTAGAGAGAGAGAGAGAGAGAGAGTGTGTGTGTGTGTGTGTGTGTGTTTTGAGACAGGGTCTTGCTCTGTCGCCCAGACTGGAGTGCAGTGGTGCAACCTCAGCTCACTGCAACGTCTGCCTCCCGGGTTCAAGTGATTCTCCTGTTTCAGCCCCCCAGGTAGCTGGGATTATAGGCGTGTGCCACCACACTGGCTAATTTTTGTGCTTTTAGTACAGACTGGGTTTCACCATGTTGGCTAAGCTGGTTTCAAACTCCTGACCTCAAGTGATCTGCCTGCCTCAGCCTCTGGGATTACAGGCAAAAGCCACCACGCCCGACCTCTCATGTATTTTGGATATTAACTCTTTCTTGGCTGTGTAGTTTGCTCACACCTTACTCTTAATTTGTCTGTGAACCGAGAACTCAATTACTGTACCATCTTGGGCAGCTTAGAAGGGGTGGGCTCCGGAGTTGTAAGACTCATTTCAAGTGGCTGTGGGTTACCTATCTTTACTTGCTGGTGGATTTTAAAACATCCTAATTCACAAAATCAGCAGTAAACCTAAAGCAAGGCTTTTATAGAAACTCTATCTTTTAATTATTTTTTTTCCTCTGAAATTATACTAAAAAGTGTAGACAGGCACGGATTTGAAGGATGATTACTTACAGTTGCAGAAGTGGACAATACATATGAAATGACTTTCTAACCTCTGAAAAAGTTTTTAAAGTTAATATCAGGGCATACATGGAGAAGTCAGGAAAGGAAGTGAATACGTTATGCTCAGAGACGTACACGTTGGTGACTGGAGAGAGACGCCTGATGGCATCGCTTTCTCTGCCCTGACGAGTTCTACATCTCATCCTGAAAGTGTTCTTTGCCCCTTTGTGTGAAGTGACACGAGACATCATGTTCAGACTGTTGCCAGTCCTAGAAATAATCTTTGGAAATTCTGACGTTCTACAGAGAGAGAATTATAAATGATTTTTGATTGAGAGGGCTAGTTTAAATGCAGTGACTTTTAATGATTTAACCTTTCTCATTCAGCCAGTTGTGAGTTATATCCCCTGTGTGCATGGCGCTGTGCTAGCTACCACAGTTACAATGATGAATAAGACAGAAGTAGATCCTAGCTTTGGGTGATATTTATAGCCCAGTTGGCGAGACAGGTATCAGGGCAGTCATCTCAGAAATAAACAGTAGTTCTAGTTAGTGTCATGGTTAGGGAAAGATTGCACAGATATTAGGTTACCAAAAATTAAATATTCGTTGAGCATAGACTAGATGAGATGCCAGTGCTGTCTGATAAAATAGCACCTGATGGTTAGATATAACTGTTGAACACTGGATGTAAGCATTAACACTTCTTTTTGCTATTCAACAGGTATATTATTCCATCTTTGCAGAAGCTCGATGCTGGGTTTTACCGCTGCGTGGTGCGAAACAGAATGGGAGCACTCCTGCAAAGAAAATCAGAAGTTCAAGTCGCATGTATGTGTCCAGTACGGAGATGTCCAAATGTGACAGAATGGAGTGTCGCTGGGGAGTAAATCAGAATCACTTTTCACCATTGTAGGAACTAAGATTTTATCTTTGGTCCTATTTCGGGTAGAATAATTGCTCAACTCAGTGAGAGATAAATAAGCAGGCAGTGTGGCTGGCCAGGCGAGGGGCTGATGAGGCAAAGGCCACTTTTCTTCATTTGAAAAGACTCAGGATCCTACAAGGCCGTGGAGAGGATGAAAAAGTAAATGGGATGCCTTCTGTCTGATGAATCAGCTGCTCTTAGCTTGCACTATGTTTGGATTCAAAATGTTACTAAAGTATAAAGTTCAGCCCATTTAGGTCAAAGTTCGTTCATTGTCAGTCCTTTCCAGTGACGATTTGTTTAGAAATCTTTATGCCGCACCACAAAAAGCACATGGATAGTGAGCGTCCCCGATGGTATTCATGTGATACAGTGATTTATTAATTCTTTATTCAGCAGAACCTTTTTGGAGAATGAAACTTTTAAAAGTAAACAAAGGAGACATCAAGAATGCAGGAAGCTTAAATTTTCATGCAGTCTCGAGGAGAAACAGGAGAGCGAACTTGGCCTATGCAAAGTGTTTAGTCCTTTTTCTGATTCAGAATCTCTGAAGAGTAAAAATGGACTGCCTGCTTTATCTTATATACATATGTGTATATAAAATAGAGATATAACATATATAATAATTATATGTCATATATATGTGATATATGTAATATATATATAAATAAATATATATTTGAGACAGGGTCTATCTCTCATCTCTCAGGCTGGAGTGCAGTGGCACAAACATAGCTCACTGCAAGCTTGAACTGGGCTCAAGTGATCCTCCCTCCTCAGCCTCCCGAGTAGCTAGGACTGCAGGTGTGTGCCACCATGCCTGGCTAATCTGGCTAATTTCTTTTGTTTTTGGTAGGGGAGGGATCTCACTGCATTGCCCAGATTGGTCTCTAATGCCTGGCTTCAAGTGATTCTCCTGCTCCAGCCTCCCAAAGTGCTGGGCTTACAGGAGTGAGCCTGGCTTGTTTTATTATATTTATTATATCTTGAATGTACTACCAAAATTTCTCTTTGTTTAAAAGTAAGCAAAACAATGTTGTAAGATGTTAGATTACATTTTAATATATCATTATAAACTCTAGAGAACAAAAGAACTCCTGAGTTGGGCTGTACTTTTTGGTGATGACAGAATTTCCTCATTTGTCATTTTAACCCCAGTTAAGGGTTGTAGCTTTCAGTGTGAGTAGGTGAAATAAAATAATATCTAGTTATTCTATCATAAGCCTAATGGCTGGGTAAAGTGGTGATGCTACACATGTTTGCTTTTTAAAATCACTAGGAAGGCTTAAGTTTTTCTAAATTGTGATGTCAAAGAATGTTGCAGAATAATTGAGAACTTTTATTCAATTGAATGATTGAAAATGTAATTATCAGGGTGAAGATCAATACCTCAATTATGTTTTAAGAAGAGCTTCAAAATTATTATATTAAATTCTGTCTTATAAAATTGAATTTTGCTTAATTATGTTTTAGTTTCTATTCTGTATCTCTAGCTCTTAGATTTTTTTTTTTTTTCTTTTCTGAGACGGAGTCTGCCTCTGTTGCCCAGAGTGGAGTGCAGTGGCGCAATCTTGGCTCACCGCAACCTCCGCCTCCCGAGTTTAAGTGATTCTCCTGCTTCAGCCTCCTGAGCAGCTGGGATTACAGGCGCCCACCACCACACCCAGCTGATTTTTGTATTTTTAGTAGAGACGGGGTTTCACCATGTTGGCCAGAGTGGTCTCGAACTCCTGACCTCAGGTGATCCGCCCGCCTCGGCCTCCCAAAGTGTTGGGATTACAGATGACAGTCACTGCTCTGCCTTTAGATTCTTTTTTTAAATCTTTCTTTTCTCCTTTGCTTTGATAACAAATTTCATTTTCTTTTAAAATAACTATGAATATTTCTCTAATCTGTTTTGTTGGTTTGTTTCATCTTTTCCCTCAAATATTAGATACTGTCACATAGAAAATGTCTTTCGACTCCAGAAGACATTGATAATAGAGCACTTCCATGGAATATTTCAACCTTATTTACATTTAAATAAAAATACACTATTTTGCCTTATCTATTTGTATATTTTTATTTGCATCTGACCATCATATGGAATTTTATTCAAAAATTTCAAATGTTACTAATTTTAAAATTAGCCATTTATACGTACATTCTAATAGCTGTGTTTTGTCCTGTGACTCCATTTTGTAAACGTTTTTTACCAGTAGAACAAATACTGGAACAAAGGCTAGTTGTCCCAAATTAAGTCAACAGTATGGGAGTGGGAGAATGCTGTATAGACTCTTCAGTGGTTAGGAAGTATTGCTCCCAAAAGATCCGTGCAGGAGACTGTGACCTCACAAATGAAGGGAACAAACTGAAGAGAGCAAGGTCCGGTGCCCCGCTGGAACGAGTTTGAAAGATTTACGAGCTAGGAGACATCTGGATGCATTTTCTGACAGTTTCTGAGAAAACTGCTCCATGTGGTTCTAGGATGGCTTCAGCACTTCATTTTCAGTATCAGACAGTTGCAGACATTCCCTTGTGTTGTCAGGTAGAGCAGACACCACAAGGCTTTGCTGACGAACGCGCAGCGTGGGTGCTTCGGAGGCGCATGGTTTGGCTTGTCCAGTGCTTCACTCACAGGCAGATCCGCGTGGGTCAGCGCTGCCGTGCAGTCTCGCTCGTCCCGGTGTAACGTGGCAGCATCAGTGACATCACTGTAACACGTACCTGTTTCCATCTGTGACCCCTTCCTTCCCCCAAAAATGTTTTCTAGAACTTGAAAGCGCTTCTTTTTCTCTGCAGATATGGGAAGTTTCACGGATACAGACCAGAGGAAAACAGTTCCTCAAGGACGTGCGGCAATTCTAAACCTGCTGCCCATCACCAGCTACCCCAGACCTCAAGTGACTTGGTTTAGAGAAGGGCACAAGATTATTCCAAGCAACAGAATGTGAGTTGCTCCAAACATTAAAGCTTCAAATACAATTTTAATGTCATTTGCTGGCACCGTCTACACAGTAAGTGTACCAATTAAGGTTACCAATGATTTGAAAAGAGCAAACTAGTCTAGGGGTCTTATCCTAATCTTTAGCAAACAGCTGTTTTAGGACTGGCTTGCATATTTTTAAGCATTTTAAGCAAATAACCTTGTAATATTATTCTTTTTTTCTTTTGTTTTGTTTTGTTTTGAGACTGAGTCTTCCTCTGTCATCCAGGCTGGAGTGCAGTGGCACCATCTTGGCTCACTGCAAGCTCCGCCTCCCGGGTTCACACCTTTCTCCTGCCTCAGCCTCCCGAGTAGCTGGGACTACAGGCACCTGCCGCAGCGCCTGGCTAATTTTTTGTATTTTTTAGTAGAGACGGGGTTTCACCATATTAGCCAGGATGGTCTCGATCTCCTGACCTCGTAATCTGCCCGCCTCGGCCTCCCAAAGTGCTGGGATTACAGGCATGAGCCACCGTGCCCGGCCAGTATTATTCTTCAGAATGTTGCGTGCCCTAAAACTAAAGCACCCTTACCCAACTTTGCAGTCAATTTTTTTTGTTTGTTTGAATGTACTTTTTAAGATGCCATTGTCATCCCTGAGTTGGGTTTGGCTCCTAGTACTAATTTAATGAGTGCTGGTATTTACTTATAGAGCTGTGGGTTTTTTTTCCCCCTCCTTTTATTGAGCCGTGTTTGATACTACTTTCTCTGACGATAAAACAGTAATTGCTGCTTATTTCTCTTTATCCTTTTGTCCTACCATGACAGTTTTATTTCTCTTCATCTAATTAGTGGTTCACCCATCTATTGCAGAATAGTTGCTTTGTGATTAGTTAAGCATTATTTCAAGGTGTTCTTGCCTATCTCACATTCAAGATATTTATCTAATGCCAGACAGGTTTTCTTCACTTGGAGCTTTAGGTGATTAAAAAGAACACTTAGTATATATTTCATAACTGGACATTTTACAACCATATTAAAGACAGTATTCCAAACATAAAGGTTTCAAGGCTGAACATTTCCAGAAGAATCATGAAATGCCGTAAGCATAGGCCAGAAGTCAGATATTTATGCCGTCCAGTGGTTGCACTCAGATAAAAATTCATCAGGAGGAAACACTCTTGTTCTGCTTTTTTCAAAAAGAATATGTGTGAGGTCATTTGCCAAATAGATTTTACATGTAACTGAAAGTTACCGTGGGAACCCACTTGCTGTCTCCCCTACCTGAGCACTTGTGGAATTCCTTCCCGAAGCCTCGTGTCTCCAGTCTTCTACTTCTGGATCAGAATCTGCCTGGAACCTAAATAATAATAATTATTATTACTATTAATAATTATATAATACTAATTATAATTAGTAATTGTTATTTTGAGACAGAGCCACTCTGTCACCCAGGCTGAAGTACAATGGCGTGATCTCAGCTCACTGCGACCTCTCCCTCCCAGGTTCAAGCGATTCTCCTGCCTCAGCCTCCTGAATAGCTGGGACTGCAGGTGCGCGTCACCATCCCCTGCTAATTTTTGTGTTTTTAGTAGAGATGAGGTTTTACCATGTGGCCAGGCTGGTCTCGAACTCCTTACCTCAAATGACCCACCCGCCTTGGCCTCCCAAAGTGCTGGGATTACAGGCGTGAGCCACCGCACTTAAGCTTATTTTACAAATGTTTCTATTTTGGTTATTGGGAACAAAAATTTGTGTGTGTGTGTGTGTGTGTGTGCAGAATATTTTAAAATTCTAGTAAAAATACCAGTTACCTTAGAAGATGGGATAATTGCTATCCTTTTTTCTTTATTTGATTACAGGTTACTTAGATATCCACCTTTATATTGATTCCAATCATAAAAGATGCGTCTTGAGTTGGGATGAAACAAAGATGAAGGATCAATTTTTCATTCTTAGTAGACTGTTAGGCTTTAAAAAGGCAGGTGAGGGCTGTGCACGGTGGCTTGTTCCCGTAATCCCGGTACTTTCGGATGCTGATTGCTTGAATTCAAAGCAATCTGGAGTTTAAAAACAGCCTGGGCAACATGGTGAAACCTTATCTCTACTAAAAATTTTTTAAAAAAGAAAAATAGCTGGGTGTGGTGGCACAAACCTGTAGTTCTAGCTATTTGCTACTTGGGAGGCCGAGGTGGGAAGACAGCTTGAGACCGGAAGTTGGAGGTTGCAGTGAGCTGTGATGGTGCCACTGTACTCCAGCCTGGGAGACAGAGCAAGACCCTGTCTCCAAAAACAAAAGTTGGGGGGATGGGGGCGGCAGGCAGGATACATTCTGGTATAAATATGCTAGAAGTTCCCAGTGCTGAGCACAATATGACCAGGCAAACTTAAGATAAATGTTGGGGGAGAATTGGTACCAGGGATGGGGAGGTAGATTGAATTAGGCTTTCCTCTCAAACACTGGAGCTTTTAATTAATGTCAGTGGCAGCAAAATTAATCGTGGAAGAATTCTTTGAACTTAGTAGCAAATAAGCCTGTATTAATCCACCTGTTAACCTGTGTTTTCTCTATATGCATGAGATAACACTTATTCACAAGTCTGACAGGGTATAGAATGAAGTAACTCTTAATTTCATAAATTTTTTAAACTTGCAAATGCATGCTAAAGCCTGTTTAATTCCTGGTGAGCTAATAAAGACAAGACACTAGTAGGGCTTTAACTTGGTGTAATATCAAACAAATGGTCTGCTTACAAGCGTGAAGCTGTTGATAAATCTCTAATCTCAGGAAATAATACAGTATACCATTTTTTAAAGAGATGAGATAAGGCTGATTATGGATATTTACACTTTTACAAGGCCCTTTAGTTTCATATTTTCCACCTCATCATCACCCCGCATTTATTAAGTACCTGCTGTGCAAGATTATATAAATCGGTATGGGTATGTTTTTCTCCACAAGTTTATACATCATCCAAAGAGATACAGCTTTCATATCCCAAGTACACTGATTCGATCTTTACAAATTATATGAATGTATTAAATGATCACACGTACCCTGAAACTATGTACATCTATTATGCATCAATAAAAAGTTTAAATGTTTAAAAATTTAAAAATCTAAATATGAACACCTAATATATTGCTTTCCATGTCTAAGAAAGTACAGCTTTTGACTGAAAATGGGAGAACATTTCTGCGTTCCTCCCACCCACGTGATTGATAGCATAAGTCATATGGCATCACATTTGTTATATACCCAGAGATGCCTTTTAAAAACGAGCATTTGACTCAAGGTGCTTCACACATATTGAAATGCAGGTCAAGCTTCTGCACCTGTTTTTTTTTATTTTTATTTTTTGAGATGGAGTCTTGTTCTGTTGCCCAGATTGGAGTGCAGTGGCCTGATCTTGGTTCACTGCAACACAACGTCTGCCTCCCGAGGTCAAGCGATGCTCCTCCCTCAGCCTCCTGAGTAGCTGAGATTACAGGCGCACACCACTAAGCCCAGCTAATTTTTGTATTTTTAGTAGAGATGGGGTTGCACCGTGCTGGCCAGGCTGGTCTCGAACTCCTGACCTTGTGATCCACCCGCCTCGGCCTCCCAAAGTGCTGGGATTATAGGCATGAGCCACCGCGCCTGGCCTTTCTGTACCTATTTTTAACCTCCTTGTGTGAGTTTGCTTTTCTAATACATGCACCTTTGTCATGTGGTGAAAGAAGCTCGTTTTCTCTCCCCACCTCCATTTTTAAAAGTTATCTCATTATCTACTTTTAAAATGTGAGCTTTAGGCTTATAATTAAATGATTTTTTTTTCATTTTCAAGGGAAACAGTAAGTCTAATGTTTCCTAACTTGAAAAATTAGTTGAATAGCCTATTAATAATCTTAACAGGAGCTATTATTTATTGAGTACCTACTTTAAACATATCTTCTCTAATCCTCACAATTGCCTTCTGAGGCAGGTATAATTAGCTTTATGTATAGTTATCAGAATGGAAGAGTATGGATGTTAAATTACTTACCCCAGGGCCCAGAGCCGAGGTTCAAACCCAGGTCTGCCTGACACTCAGTCTCACTTAGCTTGCTTCTGGATCAGCCTAATTCTTTCACCTTATTTGCTGATCATTTTTTACGTTTTTGATTACTTTTTTCCATACATTGCTCTAGTCTTCCTTTCTCATCTTTTAGAAGACCAGCTTTCAACTTGAAATAACATGGATTAACCTGGGTTTGCACAGAGGGGTTGAAAAGTGTCAGAGACTGGTATGTTTTGAAGCTAGAGTCAGAGTGGGCGCGGTGGCTCACGCTTGTAATCCCAGCACGTTGGGAGACCAAGGCGGTTGGATCAGGAGGTCAAGAGATCGAGACCATCCTGGCCAACATGGTGAAACCCCATCTCTATTAAAAATACAAAAATTAGTGGGGTGTGGTGGCATGCGCATGTAGTCCTGGCTACTTGGGAAGCTGAGGCAGGAGAATTGCTTGAACTTGGGAGGTAGAAGTTGCAGTGAGCCAAGATTGTGCCACTGCATTCCAGCCTGGCAACACAGTGAGACTCAGTCTCAAAAAAAAAAAAAAAAAAGAAAAAAGAAAGAAAGTAGAATCAGAAAGATTGTCTGTTGGATTGGATGTGGGAAATTAGAGAAAGAGAATAATCATGGATAACTCTATGACTTTTCTTGGCGTGAGCAACTTGTGGGATGGAGATACCATTTGCTAAATAGGGAGATGACTTGGGGAGAAGTGAATTTTGTCTGTATAGGTGGAGGATTTGGCAGTGTTGTCTGCAATCTGTTTTTGACACGTTAAGTGTGAGATGCATAGTAGGTCACCAGAAGGAACCAATGATTAGATAGACATACATGTCAGATTCAAGATCAGCAGTGAGGTCTAGGTTAAACTTGTGAGTTGTTGGTGTATTGATGACATTTAAAGCTCTTTACAAACCTATGAAATAAGCCAGTAGGTGTACCCCCAAAGACTTCCATTGTATCAGTTAAAATGGTGATGCATGCCTATAATCCCAGCTACTTGGAAGTCTGAGGTGGGAGGATCACCTGAGCCCAGGAGTTACAGACCAGCCTGGGCAATGTAGCAAGACTCTGCCTGCAAAAATAAGAAGAAGATGCTCTTGGCTGCAAGTCACTTTGGCTATCTTATGCAAAAAGAAAATTTATTGGAATATATAGAGAAATAAAGAATCAAACCAATAGGAGAGTATTTCATAATAACCAGGACAACTCCTGAGGCCCAAGGAGCAGAGAACAAATAAACAGTGCAGTGGCCTCCCAGGTCCTAATTCCTAGAACTTGTGAGTATGTTAGGTTACATGGCAGTGGGGGAAGTAAGGCTGCAAAGCCATCTGGAGCTGATATAGGTGAAAGGATGGGACAAAAGGAAAAAGGAATTTTAGGGCAAGTGAAGTTAAGATTCATGACTGTACCCTAGGAGGATACAAGCTCAAATGCTGGCAGAGCTGTCTCCCAGCATCTCACCTTAGAGTGTTAACCAGTGAGAGTCAAGTTCCATTGTCCCTGACTCCCACGTGCCGGAGGGCAGAGGCCTGATTCTCCCAAGCTTTGTGGGTTCCACTTTGGGAGGAGACAGGCTAACTTTCCTTGTTTTATACATGAAGTAGAGGGAATTCCCTGGATTTGTTTTGACCACCTCTTAGCAAGTATTCTTTTGCATGGTTGAGATCTGAAAAACACCATTGTCCTAAGATTTATGACTTCAGTCAAAACTCTGAAACAAGAGGAAAATTTTAGTTAGCATCCTGCTCTTTATTTTTTGAATTAAAAGTTCACATTTGCACCCTGGGGGCAGGTAGAAAACTGTCTGAGTAACAAGACCTACAAATGTGAACAGTTTTAGGTGGTTTGTTTTTTGGAGACAGTCTTGCTCTATCTCCCAGGCTGGAGTGAAGTTGAAGTGGCATGATCTCAGCTCACTGCAACCTCCAACTCCAGGATCAAATGATTTTTGTGCTTCAGCCTCCAGAGCAGCTGGGATTACAGATGTGCCACCATGCCTGGCTATTTTTTTTTTTTGTATTTTTAGTAGAGACTTTGTTTCAGTGTGTTGCTCAGGCTGGTCTGGAACTCCTGACTTCAGGCAATCCACCTGCCTCTGCCTCCCAAAGTGCTGGGATCACAGACCACCGTGCCCAGCCAGTTTCAGGTGTTTTTGACCACCTTAAATGTTTTTGTTTTTCTACCTACATTTGGCCTCCTGGTATACATAGGAGATACACAGTGCTGGAATGGCTGGATGAATGAATGTGAAGAAAATTCATGTAATGTCCACAGACTTCCTCAGCAGAAGGGGAAAACAAATGAGAACAAACCTCAAGGAAAAATGCTGTTGATGAGGCAGAATCAATATCTTGGAAAGACAAACAATAGTTTGAGAGAATTGAAAATAAGTTATATTCAGAATCCGAATAGGTAATTATAGGTTTTATCTGAGAAGTTGAAAAACGTGTATATTTATTTTTCTGATTAGGTGAATCCAAAGTTTGCTGTCTTTGCATATCAAAGATGAGCATAGCTTTGTCTTATAAATACAGTCTAATTTGATAATAAAATTGTTCTGTGTTATTTTGGTTTAGATATATTTTCTTTATTTGCATTTATTTCTCAAAATATGAAATGTGAATATTGATGCCGTGCTGTATTTGTCTTTCCTCCACGACGTAATTTATGTTGGTAGTTATCAGATTAGAAAACAAAAACTTTGTACAGTGCCATTCTTTTGCTTAATTGCAGCTTCTTGTGCTCAAATTGCATCCTGTAGCCTACCTGACAGGAATGTGCAAGCACAAGTATTCTTGAATGTTGTTTTTCCTGCACATGCGAAGTTTATAGATGAAATGTTTCAAACCTTCAGTCAGCTTTGCAATAGACGACTTACCAGTAATGATCTGGATTGTGAAGTATGGGCAGTAAACAGCGTCCCAGGTGACTCAGAAACAGTCTGACTCATAATTGTCCGTGCTTAAATACTTGAACATCCATTAACTTATTATCATTTCATTTCAATTTCTTCAAGAAAGATTTGTTTAAATTAGCACTTGCATTGGAAGTCACAACTTAATGTTCAAATGAAGTAGATCTGGTTGTAATAATATTTTTATAGTTAACTAGGCTTTCAAAATAATGTGCTTTTAAAATGTTATATTTTATAGGCATTTTGTGGATGTTTATGGAGTATATCTATGTGTGTGAACCGAGCCATATTTGGTATAAGTAAAACAGACGGGTAGATATGGGTTCCAGGCCTGCTTTCACCGTAACTCTGACCTTGGGAGAATTACCTATTCTCCCTTTGCCTCCATTTTCCCATGTCAGTGAAAAAGGTTTCTAACCACTTCTGCAGTCCTTTCTGGTATTCATGTTCAGTGCTGCTGTTAAGGAAAGGAGTGCCGTGGCAGTCGTTCCTCCCCTCCCTCTCTTCCTTCCTTCATGCATCCATGGACATTTCCGGAGCACTTGGTTAGTGCCAGGCACTGTTCTGCTTGCTAGAGACAGAAAGGGGAATTGAGGCATCCCAGGTACGGCCTTCAGTGAGGTGTGTTCTGATATGGAAGCAGGTAATACACAGGACACTTTGGGGTGAGGGTGTCGCCACGCTGAGAAGACACGGTTGGGTGGGAAGAGTCCCAAGCCGAATGAGGTTGAATTGAGTGGCTAAGGACAGGCCTTCTGTGGAGGTGACATTTTAAAAATCATGTTATAGAGTTATAATTTACATATAACAAAATGCACATTTTTAAAGCATATAGGTGGATGAATCTCAATAAATACATACACAGAAGAATTTGCCATCCCAATCAAGAGAGTTCCTGGGCCCCTCCTGCTGTTAGTATGCATTCCTGCAGCCCTGCGCTTCCACTTGTCTAATTTCCGTTACCGCAGGCTAGATTACCTGCTCGAGAATTTCACACAAATGACATCACTGAATGTGAAATCCTTTGTCTAGCTTCATTCATTCAACATCATTTCTGTGATACTCTTAATGTGATCCTTAATAATAATAATAATAATGAATGATTTTTGAGTGCCAGGCACTGTTTTAAGGATTTTATTTATAACAATTCACTTAATCTTCACAGCAGCCCAGCAGTTTAGTACTATTATTATCGTGGCTTTCCTGACGAGAACTAAGGCGAGAGAGGCCAGCAGTTGGTTGGCGTGGGAGCCCTTTGACTCCCAAGTCCACACTGCTCCGCTGTGTATATGAGGCTGTTCTCCCAGGTTGATGTCTGCAAGATGGGAAGGAGCCAGCCAGCCCTCTGGAGCTCAGGAGGATGAATGTTCTAGGCACAGAGGCCAGAAACAGAAAAGAGCTTGATGTATTTGCTAAACTGAGAGACTCTGGCCCTGTAGCCCCCGAATGTGGGAAGGAATCTGGATTTTATTCTGTACACAGTGGAAAGTCTTTGGAAGAGGTTGCTATTTTTTTTTTTTTAAAAAAAAAAACGATTAAAATTGTGGTAAAACATAACTTAAAAAAATAGAAATAGGGTTTCACTTTATCATCCAGGCTAGATTGCCATGGTGTGATCATAGCCCACTGCAGTTTCAGGCTTCTGAGCTCAAGCCATCCTCCTGCTTTGGCCTCCCAGAGCGCTGGGATTACAGGTATGAGCCACCATCCCTGGCCTAAGATTTATTATTTTAACCACTTTTAAGTATAGTTAGTGGCACTAAGTGCATTCACATTGTTGTGCAATCATCACCATCATCCCTCTTCAGCACATCCTTTCATCTTGTGAAAGTCTGTACCCATTAAACATAACTCCCTGCTCCGTCCTTCCCCCAGTCCCTGGCAACCACTGTTCTGCTTTCTGTCTCTATGAATTTGACTACTCTAATTATCTTGTGTGAGCAGAATCATATGGTATTTTTTTCCTTTTCCACCTATTTTTAATTAAACATAGCATCTGAGATAACTGTAGATTCACATACAGTCAAAAGAAATAATGTAGAATGATTTTATGTTCCCTGTAACCAGTTTTCCTGAATGTTGAGATCTTGTACAATACTGTATTACGGTATCACAACCAGGATACTGACGTTGATAGAGTCAAGAAACAGAACATTTCCGTCAATACTAGGATTCTTCATGTTAACCTTTCATGGCCATAACTACTTTCCTCTTGCCCTCTTCCCCTTCATAAGTCCTAGTAACCACTAATCTGTTTTTCATTTCTAAAGTTTTGTCATCTCAGGAATGTTGTGTAGACAGAACCACGCAGTATGCGACCCGTGGGGACTTGCTTTTTTTTTTTTAACCCAGTATCATTCCCTGATTCATGCAGGTTATTGTGGGCAGCCTAGTTGGTTTCCTCTTGTTGTTTAGTGTTTCTTGGTGTGGCCATACTGTGTAGTTTATAATCATTGACCTGTTGAAAACCACCTGGATTGTATCCAGGCTTTGGCCATGATGAATAAAGCTGCTATAAACATTCTTATTCCTTTTTTCTGTGCTTGAACATAAGACTTCATTGTGTTCACACACACAAATGCCCAGGAGTGGAATGACTGGGCTGTATGATAGTTGCATGTTTACTTTTTTTTTTTTTTTTTTAAAGAAAATGCCAAACTATTTTCCAGAATGGCTGTACCATTTTGTAATCCCACCAGCAGTGTGTGAATGATCACATTTCCCTGCTTCCTCACTAGCGTTTGGTGTTGTCACTATTTTTTATTTTAGTCATTCTGATAGGTGTATAATGATATGTCCTTGTGTTTTTAAATTTTCATTTCTCTAATGGGTAATGATGTTGAACATCTCTTAATGTACTGATTTTTAAAAGAATGAAATTAGAAAACAAACTTCTTGCTGTGAAAGATGTATCCATGTATTTGAAAAGTCAGTTGAGGCCGGTCGCGGTGGCTCAAGCCTGTAATCCCAGCACTTTGGGAGGCCGAGACGGGCGGATCAGGAGGTCAGGAGATCGAGACCATCCTGGCTAACCCGGTGAAACCCCGTCTCTGCTAAAAAATACAAAAAACTAGCCAGGCAAGGTGGCGGGCGCCTGTAGTCCCAGCTACTCGGGAGGCTGAGGCAGGAGAATGGCGTGAACCCGGGAGGCGGAGCTTGCAGTGAGCTGGATCCGGCCACTGCACTCCAGTCCGGGTGACAGAGCGAGACTCCGTCTCAAAAAAAAAGTCAGTTGAATGGGTGAAAGAGCAGACAATACACAGCTAAAGTGAGACTTACTGTTCTGATAGATCTGAAGAAATTACTCAGAGTAAACACAGAGGAAAAAAGATGGGAAATCTAGAAGAAAGGCCGAGAGATCTAGAGGACAGACTAATCAATAGACATCCAATGGAGAAAACGGGGGATAGATACTATGCAGAGAGACCGTTGCTATGACATTTCCTAAGATGATAACTCTTCACAGTCCAGAAGCAGAATGAGCTCCAAGTAAGATAAATAAAGTAAATCCAAATCTATACACATTATAGTGTAACCGCAGAACATCAAAGACAAAGAAGAAACCTTGAGACAACCATACATGTACTTCAGGTTGCCTCAGAGGAACGGCAATCAGAAGATAGCTGACAGTAGTAATAGAGAATGGAGGGGAATGATATCTTCCAAACGCCAAGGGATGGAACTGCTGTCATAAAGTTCCGTGTCAGCTAAGCCAGTGATCCCAGGTTGGGGAGACAAGATGGTATTTTCAGACAAGCCTGAGAACTTCTATTTCCGAGAACATTGCTGAAGGATCTATGAATGAGCTTGAGGAAGAAGGATACTGAATCTAGAAGGCAATGCAGGGTTAGAAATGTTGGCCTTCGTTTTATTTTCTCTAGTTAGGCAATGTTTAGTAATTGGAATGTTTAAATATTTAGATATTAGATGAGGAAGTGGAGACAGCAAGTTGAGACAACTCTTTGGGCGTTTTTCTTGTGAGCGGCTGCAGAGAAACCGCGCAGTGTTCATCGTGAGGACATGAGGTCAAGGGAGCTGGTTTTATCTTACGTGGGGAATCCCAGCTATTATTTATGTATTAATGGAAATTCTCCAGTAGAGAAGGAGAATGTGAAGAGTCAGGAGAGAGTGAGGATGCCAGGGGGAACAAAGTCCTGGCAAACGTGACCTGGACATGCACAGACAAGCATGGGAAGGAGGGCCCTGAAGTCGTGTGGCACTGCCTTCATGGTGGCATATGGTGGCCCCCATGGCCTCACAGCTTCCACTCTGACAGGATGGAAGCCAGAATATGCGCACGGATGCATGTGGTTTGGTAAACGTGCTTGTGGAAAATTGAGAGATTTCTCGTGGATTTTTATTTTCTCTCTGAATATTGGGATGAGCTTAGAAGTTTAGAGTGAGGGCTGATGTGAGAAGACAAGGTATTAGCTAGTCATGCAGACAGTCAGAAGCAAACTAGGGAAACATGCCAGGCTTATGGGAATATTTGAGAGCAAGGGCACAGTCGCAGTTTGTGGTGATGGATGTCTTCAGTAAAGTTTGGAAGTTCTGATGCCACTATAGAGAAGGCAGCTAATTGGGTTCACAGAAGGTCGAAGTGTAGCCCAACTACCATGTGGAATTCAGAAGCGAGGGTCGTGTTGAGGCTGTCTGCAGGGGAGTGATGGGTCTCGATTGTCTCTGAGCTTTATAAGGGAGGAGATGAAGGATGTTCCAGTAGGACAGAATCAGAAGACTGCAGGAGTCTATTGACTGGAAGAATAATTGCAGTGGGTGGAGAAGTGGGTGGACTGAGCACCTCACGTCCTCTCATTCTCACTTCAGCTATTCCATTTAGTGCCAAACTGTGGACTTCTCCCTCACTTGGAAGGAATCTGATGATGCAGATGAGAAAAGTCTCAGGGTTAAACTTCTGTGGGGTGACCTAGAATCCTTAGGTAATCAGAGAATGGTTGTGTGCAGTTGGATCAGCAGATAGATTACTGACGCCACCCCAGCTCCCTGTCAGGTGACACAGCTTCGTGCAGCCTCTTTGAAGTCATCCTGTGGGTCACCCCTCCTTCCTCTGTGCTTTTGTCCTTCCCTCCTTACTCCAGGGTCCACATGTCAGCTGTTGTAGAGGTTCTGTTTTCTTGAAAAACTGGGACGTCACCTGGGGTATTTGAAATCTAGGCTTAGAATGGACCTTTTGTTGGGATTGACAAAGTTCAGGGAGTGACCATGAGAATGGGGGCTGAGATTGCATGGAGGGGCAGGTCAGTGGTGGTGAGAGGTGTAAGACTCCAAGGCCACAGTGTTAGAGTAGATGGCAACATGGATGTAAAGCCCCCAGGGAGGGTGACAGGAGAAGTCAATGGAGGAAGATAGGGATTCCGGGGCTACAGTCCTTAGTAAATGGAGAGGGAAGGAGGAATTAGAACCTCAGGAGGGAACAGCATTGAGAATAAACACATCCCTATCACATGGGCCTCAGAGGAACTGGGATTTGGAAGGCGAAAGAGGAGAAACAGGTTGGTAGTTTCGGCTCACAGCTGTGATGAGGGTTTGCTCTAGGTAGACTAGACAAAGTGAAGGCCTTCTGGAGCTGCTCTAGAAGGCTACAGGACCTTGCAGCTTGGAATCTCACCTAGGGGGTAGCTGCCCTGCTGTGCCTCAGCTTCACTTATGAAGCAGAGAGGATGACCTCTTTCTCCTGGAGTAGTCGTGAGATTTAACACAAGGGAATGAGCAGGAAAGTAGTTGGCCAACTAATGTTCAGTTAAATGATAGAGGGTATATGCTATATGCCACCCCTCAAAAAATGGTGTGCAAGTATGTTCATGTTAAAAGCATTCATCTCTCTGTGGCTCTCTGGCTGGCTGTGCACGTAGCTGTCTCTGTGACTTAGAGGGGACATGGGAGGAAGGACCTTGGTGTAGAGAATATGCTGGAGCCATGGACAGCCCCTGTGCCCCACCGTGCTCCTGTAAATGCCACACTGCTCCTCCAAATGCTGGTTTCTAAAACCTAGAAAGTTCTTTTTGTTGTTGTTCTCACCACATCCAGGAAGATGGGGCACAGTGGGAGTCCCATTGTCTGAGCTGCTATTATCCTGGGGCAAGTTAGTGTCCCTCAGAGTGGGTAAGAAAATGGAAAGCACCACATTGCTTTAATGAATAGTCTGCAGACTGCTGATGAGTTCCCTGTCACCGCGCTTTATTCCAGAGCCTCACTGTGCAGAGTGAGAGGTGGATGCTTGTGAGGATTTCCTGTTTTCTTTCTAATTGTCAGGTAGTGCAATGAAGGGTTACCTTATAAGCAATATTAGATTAGGTTTTGGGCTGTTGCTCACAGTAAGTTTGACGTCTACACCATCACATGACACAGTTGGACTTAATGAAGGTCACTCAAGTGTCTTCTCTTTCAGTGATGCTTGTTGGGCACCTGCCTGCAGGTAGATGACACCGTCCCTGCTTCGGGAGAAAGGGTACATCACAGATAGAGAAACGTTCCTGTGCCAAGTGAATAGGCCAAGGGCATAGGGGATGGGGATCGTAGAATTGCTTGGTTCCAATCGAGTTAGCCATGTAGTATTTAACTTTAATGACAAGAGTTTAATATTCTGTGTACCAATTTTTCATTCGAAATAAAACACTTCATTTTACATGAGCAGATCTTGTGACAATAATGCATTTCTTTACAAATATTAGCCCATTATACATCTTAAGTCAGTTACACATAATTGCATTTCACCAACTCTACATAATACTTTAATTAAAACTAGGATAATTAAAATACAGTTTTAATGAACAATAAATTCTCAACTTGCCAGGCCTGGAATGTGTTAGTTGAATCATACCTTGCTTTTTTTTGGCTCTTAAATCTGTACCCACGTTATGTTTTGAAATGGCCATGATCACAATCAAGAGGCATTTTAAATGCATATAGTAGTATGTAGTGAAGGCTGGGTGCGGTTGGCTCATGCCTGTAATCCCAGCAGTTTGGGAGGCTGAGGCTGGCGGATCATCTGAGGTCGGAAGTTCAAGACCAGCCTGACCAACATGGAGAAATACTGTCTTTACTAAAAACACAAAATTAGCCAGGCGTGGTGGCGGGTGCCTGTAATCTCAGCTACATGGGAGACTGAGGCAGGAGAATCACTTGAACCCGGGAGGTGGAGGTTGCAATGAGCCGAGATCGCATCTTGCACTCCAGCCTGGGCAACAAGAGTGAAACTCTGTCTCAAAAAAAATACATATATAAAATAATATATATAAATAAATATAAATGTATATAATATATATTCATATAAATATGTATATTATGTGTAAATATATAATATGTAAATATATATTATACATATTTATGTATGTTCTCACCATATCCAGGAAGATGGGGCACAGTGGGAATAAATATATATATTTATATATAATAATATATATAAATATAGTATTAAATACACAATATATATTTATAAATAAATGTGTATATTTATAAATATATATTATATATCATATATATCATGCATTTATAAATAAATATATAATATATGATATATATTATATAATATATATAAATATGTATAATATATATTTATATATAATATATAAATGTGTATAAATTTGGGTAGGACCCTGAATCTCCAGACAGTGACGCTCCTCACCCTCTTTCCAGGACTCAGCAGGGTGTGCTGAGCCCCACCCGGGAATGCTACCTCCCTTCCCACAAAGAGGGAACCCACCCTGTAGACACTGGGTGCCAACTGTGACAGCACCTCCAGCCAGCTGCAGCTGTCCACCTCTCATCTCTTTAACATGTTTTGCCCTCTCTTTGTCCCACTGCCTTGATCTTTCCAGTTTACAGCCTCCTCGTGGCCCCAGCCCTAAAGTGCATCAATGCCCTGGGTCTGGGTCACCAATTAAACAGCATTACAAAGTTTTCTTGAGTTTTGACTCCGACGGTATCCCCTTAGAGTCCAAAGCACATTTGCTTTTGAGGGAATTTTGCACTTTGGGAGTGACTTTCAGAAGAAAATGTCAGTGCAAGGAGATATCTGTTAGATGAACAAACGACCCATATTTGGGGAGAGTAGCACTGACACTAATAGTCCAGCAAAAAGCTAATAAAAGTCACTTATATTTGACTGTGAAACAAACTATCCAGCAGGCACGCTGGCAGCAATGTCTCTCTTATGACCCCACAGCATTGGGACTCACTTGAGTTTCCCAAGGACGTTATAAACGGGATGGAAGGAAAGGAGAAGGGAAGGAGGGAGGGGGCATATTTACTTACGAAGTATCACCAACCAGGGGCTGAAAACTCATTAAGCAAAAACTACCTAAAAAATACAAAGTTCCAAATGAGCAGAGGAACAGCCGGCTGTGAATACTAACGTGTGCTCATGTAGACAATCGGAGAGCACCGTGAGCAGAGGTGGGGTCACAATCCCACCACACTATGCGCACTTCACAGGTAAGAAAGGGTTTCCACACCTATATTCAATTCATCAAATGAACGCACCCAATCCTATTTCCCAGACGCTGGCGAGGTGGCCAGAATTATTTCCATTTGAGATACACCCTTATCTCAACTTCCTGGAGAATAGCTAACTGACCTGCCCAAGGTCACACAGCGACCAAGTGGCAGGGCCGGGACTGAAACCTGTTCTCTGAGTCTCAGACTAGTGTACTTAGGCTCACACCATCTCCCCAGAACGAACCATGTGCTACTGTTCATATATTCATCCAAGAAACACTGATCTATTCGTTCAGTAAATACTCACCGCTCAATATGGCCAGGTACTGCTTCAAGTTGCTAGGACTTCAAAGATAAAATCTATTCCTCATTTCTGGGATTACAATTAGCAGCAAATAAGCAAGTGCATGAAAGAGGGACAGACAGATATATAAGAAAGACATAGGAAACACATGATTTACTAGTACATTACATATACATAATATGTAATATATAAATAAACGTATGTAACATCATATATATTTCTATATATTTCTATATCATATATACATTTATAAATATACATATAAATATGTTTTTATATATGTTATATAATACGTATAATATATATACATAATATATAACTGTATAGTTATATATTACATAATGCTAATAGCATTCTATATATTCTTTGTAATAACATTATATATATATATAATATATATTCTTTGTAATAGCATTACAAAGAAAACTTTGCAATGCTGTTTAATTGGTGACCCAGACCCAGGGCAGGGTCCTTAAGAGCAGCTTCTGGTGACACTGCAGGATGCCTCTCACCTGTACCCCTGTGGAGAGCCAAGGGTCGGTGGGATTCAGCCCACACACGCTCCTTGGGAACTCTCTCATGACAAGCCTGGTCTCACCTGGTCTTATCTCAGGGTCTTTGGGTGGAAATCTTGGCTGTCAAAGTTACCTTCTGCCCCACAAAGCAGGAGGGGGAAAGCTGCCCTCTAGGAGGAGCCCTACGGAGAAAGGGATGTGCTCGGAGGCCAAGAAGAGTCACAGGGTGTGTGTCCCACCCAAGGGCATTCGTGCACTTTAGAGCTGGGGCCACGAGGAGGCTGTAACCTGGAAAGATCAAGGCAGTGGGACAAAGAGAGGGCAGAACATGTTAAACAGATGAGAGGTGGACAGCTGGCTGGAGGTGCTGTCACAGTTGGCACCCAGTGTCTACAGGGTGGGTTCCCTCTTTGTGGGAAGGGAGGTAGCATTCCCAGGTGAGGCTCAGCACACCCTGCCGAATCCTGGAAAGAGCGTGAGGAGCGTCACTGTCTGGAAATTGAGGGTCCTATCCAAATGCGAAGTGTGTGCGGGGCAGGGTGGTGTGGGAGGCACACTGAATTTAAAGCAGGAAGAGAGATTGTGAGAGCCAGCTGTGCTCTGTCGTCACTTGCTGACCGTGGGCAAGCCTGACTTAATGTTTAGGGGACTCCAGTTTTTTTTTCCGCCTGTGAAATGGGGTCAAGCCATCTGTTTGGGCTCTGAGGAGGTGTGGAAGGAGCTGGCCGTCCTTGGGAGGGCGACGTTCCTGGAGGCAGGGCCAGGCGGTGTGCAGCCCGTGCAGATGATGTGGAGGTACATACATTCTTCTTATCTTTCTGCAAGACCGCTCCAGATCTTCATGGCATGCTAGTGAAGAAAGCAGAGGAAGTCTTATCACACCAGTTTTGTGGATGACTGCATGGGGAAAGAAAGTGGCTAAATGATTTAAGATCATGTCATCTGTCAGGGATAGAGCTGAGGATGGAGCTTGGCATTTGAATGATACCTTTCTGATCATTTCCGTGACTGTTTATGACAAAGCAGGTCTCAGCCTGCCCATGAGGGTGGTGACATGGCCAAAGGGTCCTGCACAGGCCTTGGACCCCATGATGCCTGGTGTGGCTGGGTGTCTAAAGGCAAGTGCCCGACTTCGGTGGGGCTCCTTTTCTTCATCTGTGAAGTGCAGGTGACAATACCCCAGCCTGCCCACCTCACAGGACTTGGACTCTCGTGCACGATAATCACATCCCGTCGCAGGTGGAAGAGCCCTTTGTGAATCATGAGCTGTCATAGCCGTGATGTGGAATCATTTTCTCATGAGGGCTCATTCTTTGCTGTAATGAGATCTGACCAAGCCTAGTTCTATCTCATTCCTACAGCATTTGCTTCCAAGTGACAGCCCCTAATATCAAGGTCATCCTTCATTTATGCTTCCCTCCAGTCAATCAGTCAGCACTGTGCTAGGCTCTGGGGATAAAAAGATCAGTACAGCGGTTCTGGCTTCTGAAGGGCTCACATTCTGCTGAGGTGAATACAGCCATCTTTTAGTTCATCTCATGTAGTCTTTACAAACAAAAAAATCTTTATTGAGGTGTAATTTACCTACCATAATTTTCACCTTTTTACAAAAGCATCTAATTCAGTGGTTTTTAGTATATTCACAGGGTTGTAGAGCTATCACTACTATTTTTTTTTTCTTTTTTTTTTTGAGACAGACTCTCACTCTTGTCGCCCAGGCTGGAGTGCAGTGGATCGATCTCTGCTCACTGCAACCTCCACCTCCCGGGTTCAAGCATTTCTCATGTCTCAGCCTCCTGAGTAGCTGGGACTACAGGCGCCCGCTACCACACCTGACTCATTTTTTTTTTTTGTATTTTTAGTAGAGATGTGGTTTCGCCATGTTGGCCAAACTGGTCTCAAATTCTTGACCTCAGGTGATCCGCCCACTTCAGCCTCCCAAAGTGCTGGGATTACAGGCGTGAGCCACCATGCCCAACCTGTCACCACTCTCTGACAGAATATTTCCATCACCTGTACCCCTTGACAGTCACTCCTCTTTGTTCCCACTTCTCACACCTGGCAACCATACATCTACTTCTTGTCTGTATGAATTTGCCTATTCTGGACTTTTCATGTAAAAGGAGCTACCTAACATGTGACTTTTTGGCACCTTAAATAGCCCTTACCCTGTTGTCTTTTTTTTTTCTTTTTTTCCTCTTGCACTTTACTGATCGTCATTAAATATTTCACTGGGTTCTTTTTTGGTGTCTTTCCTGGACTGTGTTCTGTGGGGATAAAGAAGGGACATTCCTTGTTTCCTTGAATGTGTGCTTCCTGCATGTCAGCTGCTCTGGTAAGTACTAGTAGGATACCACATGGGTTCCTGTTCTCAGAATTTCCAGCCTGGTAAGAATAAACTGACCAAAAAATGGGCAGAAACAAAACACATAAAGAAAGTCAGGTAATGAAAGAAAGCCCTGTCCACAGATATAATATTTATACCAAAATCTGAAGAAAGGGAAGGAGGCAGTGGCTTAAAGAAATGGGGCTGGACATCTGCACATAGTGTTTGCAGAGGAGCTCAGGTGGCAGAGAGCCTGGCGTGTTCCAAGGCTGAAGGGGGCTGGTGTGGTGCTGTGCTCCGAGCAGAGTGGCCCAAAGTGAGGTCGGCAGGGACTAGATCGTGCTGGGCTTTGTCTGTGGAAACGAGTGAATTTTCTCTGCATGCCGTAGGGGGGATTTCAACCAGGAGAGGGCCATGATCTGATTGGCTTTAAGAAAACCAGGCTGCTTTGTGAAGAATAGAGAGTAAGGGGCGGAAGAGGAAGCAGAGAGAAAACACAGGAAGCTTCTGCAAAGGTCCTGGCAGTGGGGGCTGGCAGCCTGGGTGAAGACAGGGTGGACAACATGGAGAAAAGTGGATGAATGAAAGTGTAGGTTAAAAGTAGAATCCGGCCGGGCGCGGTGGCTCAAGCCTGTAATCCCAGCACTTTGGGAGGCCGAGACGGGCGGATCATGAGGTCAGGAGATCGAGACCATCCTGGCTAACACGGTGAAACCCCGTCTCTACTAAAAAAA